>NC_084549.2:26935000-27232500 GCF_033978685.3 Nerophis lumbriciformis
TAGCGTGCTGGCATGCTAAAGTTAGCACACTAACAACTGACAGCTGTCACATACCAAGTTATATGACTCTAAGGTGTATGGCTGCGGAATTAGACAAAAAAGTGTAATATTAGCTGGAAAGGTTCTAATGCTAATGTTAGCATACTAGCATGATAACGTTAAGAAGCTAACACATGACAAGGTAAGAAGAAATACCAAAATGCAGTACTCACTGCTCCCTTCACCTCCCAGGGGGTGGAACAAGGGGATGGGTCAAATGCAGAGGGATTTCACCACACCGAGTGTGTGTGTGACTATCAGTAGTACTTTAACTTAATTATTGACTTTGCCAGTGAAATGCATACACAAGCGTCACTTAGGGTTGCCAACCATCCCTAGACAAAGGGAAGTGTCCCATATTTAAAAACAAAAGTTCACGTTCCGTATTAAGCTGTTAAAGGACACACTTTATCCCATATTTTGTATTAATGTAAGAATAAAAAAATGGTCTATTAAAATTGTAACCCGCCTGGTCCAGTCCCTGCTTTCATTCCGCCCCCAAATCGAACCTGGGTCCTTGGGCATGAGAGACAAACATACTAGTTCTCGGTAACTAGGTTAAAGTTAAAGTACCACTGATAGTCACACACGCACTTGGTGTGGTGAAATTAAACTCTGCATTTGACCCATCCTCTTGTTCCACCCCCTGGGAGGTGAGGGGAGCAGTGAGCGGCAGTGGTGGCTGCGCTCGGGAATCATTTTGGTGATTTAACCCCCAATTCCAACCCTTGATGCTGAGTGCCAAGCAGGGAGGGAATGGGTCCCATTTTTATAGTCTTTGGTATGACTCGGTTAAAGTTAAAGTTAAAAAGTTAAAATTGTAACCCACCTAGTCCAGTCCCTGCTTTTACTTCGCCCCTAAATCAAACCTGGGTCCTTGGGCATGAGAGACAAACGTACTAGTTCTCGGTAACTAAGTTAAAGTTAAAGTCCCAAAGATTGTCACACACACACTGGGTGTGGTGAAATGTGTCCTCTGCATTTGACCCATCCCCATGTTCACCCCCTGGGAGGTGAGGGGAGCAGTGAGCAGCAGCGTGCGCCACGCTCGGTAATCATTTGGTGAACTAGCAGTGCTCTAAAGGTTGTCGGGAAATGAGGTCTACCAATTGATCAGTCACATTCACTCAGGAGTACAATATCATCGGCGATCACTCGAAACGAGTATGATTGTCCTCCTGTTGGTGGGATTTGCCTTCAGGAGAACGCCTGTGCGTGGAATCTTTTAAAGTGGGGAGACTGGTGCACAGACAGCCACCACACTGTCCTTGGCAAAGAGAAGACCAGGGTCCAATGGCATGAAGACCAAGACAATTGGGGGCCCATCTTTGCTGCAGCCTTCTTCCGCATTTGTGACCGTTGTGGAGCTTCTATGCAACCATCACCCGCTCACTCCGCCGTTGAGGTCTTTTAGCACAATATATAAAACACTTCACACGACAAAACAAAAATGAATAAAATGTGTGCTGATTTTTTTTTTTTTTAATGAAAATGAGTAAAGTCAGGATTATAGCTACAATGAGCACATTTTGTAGAGCATGGCTTTTCGAAGCGGGGTTTGAAGCATGATACCGATAAAGCATGTTTCCCAGGGTCACATGAGGAACACTGCCCCGGATCCCACAAAAAACCTCCCCCCCCCCCCCCCTTAGGGGGGCCCGCCCGACTTTTTGAAAAGGACTACAGTAGTACTTCGATTTCCGAGCTTGATGGGCAGGATGTTTTGGAAGCTTGCATTAGTATTTTTCTGCACAACTGCCACGGCACAAGTGCATGCCGCCTGCATTCCTCGGGACACGCCCACGGGCGCTCCTCTCCTGCTGCAGAAATCTGCACACCTGATGCTGATGAGGCACCGCGATTCTTAGGCCAGCGCAAACCTGTGTTCCAGGCCAGAACGTTGCTACCTGTTAAGTACAGTCATCATCATCGGCGGTCACTGGAAACGAGTATGACGATCCTCCTGGTAGGGGGAGTATCCTTTTATGGAGGATGCCTGTGCTTGACTTTGTTTAACTTGGGGAGACTGATGCACAGACAGTCACCACACGATCCTTGACAGATCCGGGTCAGGGTCCAGTGCCATGGAGTCTAAGACGACTGGGGACCCTTTTCTGCTGCAGCCTTCATCCGCCATCCCAGCCGTTGTGACGCTCCATAGGGTTAGCAATCATCCTCCGCCTGTTCCACCGTTGAGGTCTTGGGTTGTTATTTCCCCATAACTGGGCCCACATGGATGTGGGGGTGCCTTCTTCCGCCATCGCAGGCGTTGTAGTAGTTATTACATCTACCGTCTTCCGCCGGCTCCGCCGTTGAGGTCTTCACCGTATCCCTGGCTAGGGGGCAGTCAGGTACTAGGCCTTTGCCAAGGGCCACCTGGGGTAACAGTAGTAAAGAGGTTAACCTCCTAGTGCCCCAAGACCCCATATAGGAGCTACCACTGCCGGATGCACTTTAACGTCATGCCCAGGACAGTAAGCCTACACGTCACTAGCTCTATGTGCACTCTCTCTCTCTCTGTGTTTCTCCTCCTCTGTGTTCATTCGCCTTGTGTCCCTTGTCGCCATCCAGCAGCATTCCTCCGTTTCCTGGTTTCGAGCTGTGTGTCTCGTCTCCCCGTATTCCCTCTGGTTCCCTGGCTGCCTTCCTGGATCTCGACCTCCCGCCTGGACACGGACCATGACGCCTCGCTCCTGCCCCTGACCTCCTGGCTGTCCCTGGACCTCTGAGCTTGCCTTGCCTTCCCTGGACGTCCGCACCTCGCTCAACACACCTGGTAACACTACTCATATAATTACTTCAGGTAGTCGCACACCACACATATTTTGGATTAGTTACACGCCTCATTTCCTTGTTATGATAAATAGAGCTAAACGACGTCCCTGCATATGTGCCGTCTCCTTCTTCCCCGCTGTACTGTAACAACATGGGCATTTGCCCTCGCTCTCCTACCGCGCAGAGGTTTTGTGGACAAGGGATGATATCATACTTTGCCCTGACCGTGACGCTAGAGCTGTGCCTGTGGGGCTTGTCATATGTCCTTCCAGGTCATTTTCCAGGAATACTTTTAATCATTAAGTTCAATATGTGAATTTTAATTAAATGTGGATGATAGGCAATCAATTATTCTTATGCAAAAGTTTGTGAGAAAACAAAAGACAAAGTCTATAATGCAATCATATTGGTCAGAGGCAGGTGGAGTATAATAACAGCAGATAGGTCGCTAAACAAGAGCACAATTGCTGCAGTGACATCCTGATAAAGGAACATGGGATTTTGATGAGACACACCTTTATGCTGTGAATTAATTCCACAGCAACTATTCTTCATGCTTTTTGTATTTTCTCATTGGGAAAGATGATTATGAAAATATCCTCAGTTTAATTGATTTTTGTTTTCCCATTACAGAGGGCCACTTGGTTGGTGACATTCAATAGCCTGTAAACTTTCAAATATGAAATAATCCCTTTATAGTGCTTTAGAAAGGTGAGGCTCATGTATTGCCTCTTGTGACAAAAGTTTGTTATATCCCCTTTCTTATCACTCACCAATCCCCAGTCCCCTGAAGCCCGCTGAGGAGTGTTTCTTAATTAAACCTTTATTTATCTATTTGATTGGTATGTAAGGAGGGCACATATCTCATATATTCCCCACGGGAATCAGTTATAATGTGAACATCAGCCCACTGAGGACAACGGTTTTCGTCTGCGTCTAGGCTGAAGGCTTCAGAAGCTTAGGAAGGAGGTGAGCTAGTTGTCTTGTGAATTAATGATAATTACATGAACTTTGTGAACCAAGAGGGGGGGTAAAGCTAGCCTGAGTATAGGAGAATATTTTTCAACAAAACAAATGCACCCCAGGCTGCAGAACAATAGTCTTATATTATTATTTCCATTAAAGGGGAACATTATCACCAGACCTATGTAAGCGTCAATATATACCTTGATGTTGCAGAAAAAAGACCATATATTTTTTTAACCGATTTCCGAACTCTAAATGGGTGAATTTTGGCGAATTAAACGCCTTTCTATTATTCGCTCTCGGAGCGATGACGTCACAACGAGGCGTCACATCGGGAAGCAATCCGCCATTTTCTCAAACACCGAGTCAAATCAGCTCTGTTATTTTCCGTTTTTTCGACTGTTTTCCGTACCTTGGAGACATCATGCCTCGTCGGTGTGTTGTCGGAGGGTGCAACAACACGAACAGGGACGGATTCAAGTTGCACCAGTGGCCCAAAGATGCGAAAGTGGCAAGAAATTGGACGTTTGTTCCGCACACTTTACCGACGAAAGCTATCCTACGACAGAGATGGCAAGAATGTGTGGATATCCTGCAACACTCAAAGCAGATGCATTTCCAACGATAAAGTCAAAGAAATCTGCCGCCAGACCCCCATTGAATCTGCCGGAGTGTGTGAGCAATTCAGGGACAAAGGACCTCGCTAGCACGGCAAGCAATGGCGGCAGTTTGTTCCCGCAGACAAGCGAGCTAAAACCCTAGCTTCCCTGGCCTGCTGTCATCAACTCCAAAACTGGACAGATCAGCTTTCAGGAAAAGAGCGCGGATGAGGGTATGTCTACAGAATATATTAATTGATGAAAATTGGGCTGTCTGCACTCTCAAAGTGCATGTTGTTGCCAAATGTATTTCATATGCTGTAAACCTAGCTCATAGTTGTTAGTTTCCTTTAATGCCAAACAAACACATACCATTCGTTGGTGAGAAGGCGATCGCCGAATTCGTCCTCGCTTTCTCCCGTGTCGCTGGCTGTCGTGTCGTTTTCGTCGGTTTCGCTTGCATACGGTTCAAACCGATATGGCTCAATAGCTTCAGTTTCTTCTTCAATTTCGTTTTCGCTACCTGCCTCCACACTACAACCATCCGTTTCAATACATTCGTAATCTGTTGAATCGCTTAAACCGCTGAAATCCGAGTCTGAATCCGAGCTAATGTCGCTATAGCTTGCTGTTCTTTCCGCCATGTTTGTTTGTGTTGGCTTCACTATGTGACGTCACAGGAAAATGGACGGGTGTTTATAACGATGGTTAAAATCAGGCACTTTGAAGCTTTTTTTAGGGATATTGCGTGATGGGTAAAATTTTGAAAAAAACTTCGAAAAATATAATAAGCCACTGGGAACTGATTTTTAATGGTTTTAACCATTCTGAAATTGTGATAATGTTCCCCTTTAAGGTTAAAATATAAACAATTAATCAAAAGGAAAGTAAACTTCATAAAGAAACACTAAACTATTTAATTTAATTTGAAAGCAAATGTAGTTAAATTAGATGCATGAATACCATTAAAACAGTCTAAAAATATATATCTGTCGAAAATCACAATTCGTTATGTAAATATGTGTCAGTCCTTGCAAAATAGATCACTAAAACGAAATATTTATGTACCGTAAAAAAAAAAGACCATTGCATCCAGCTAGTGTTGTATTTAGCGGCTGCAGTAAATGTTTCATGGGACAGGCATCTCAATGAGCAAATCAGACTCAGGGGCATCAAAGTGGTGGGGGGGATATTGTGTGGGGCCCCATGCACAGGTGGGGTCTTAGGGTTTTGTAAAGATTGAAGATAGATATTTAAATGGCAGAAATAAACTAAGTTATAAAAAAGACATACATGGTCATATAAAATTAATATTGCAGTGAAAGTTCAACAATTAGGTTGCTTGAATGAAATTAAAAATGACTACTGTCACCCCCTATCAAAAAATGGTTTGTTCCATTTTGGTAGGCAAACCTAACTTTGAACACTTCCCACAACACAGACGTCATAACGTCATCAAAGCTCACTCACCTTTTAGCATTCACACACAGCACCAAAATTTTAGAACCAGAATGAGGTAATAGAAGAAAGAAAAAGTTGTAAGAAATATTTTTGAGGAGACAGTTATGGACAAGTTTTACTTTTGCATCTCGATGTCCATAATAGTAGTGCATTCAAGGACCCTCCATTGAAGTTAGCAACAGAGGCCTCACTAGTTTTTAAAGACCGGAGGATATTTACTCCCAGGAGAAGCACTTCTTCCTGATGATGTGAGACAGGCTTCAATATTGGCATTGTTCCAATCCAGCCTGAAAACACTTATTTAGTATTTTAGCTACAACATTTGATTGATTAATTATGATTGTTTTTATGATGATTGTATTTTCTGATTAGAATTATTTTTCCTTCTTTAAATTTTCTGTAAAGCACTTTAAAATGCTTTGTGTAGGAATTGTGCTCTATAAATAAAATTACCTCGCCTTGCACCCTAATAATAATATAATCATAACAATAATGATGTATTACGATGATTTGTATTATCCACTAATGATAATATACATCAGCTGATCAACTATGCCATGGAATTTTTTCACATGCCCCCCTGCATAAAGGCCTTAATTGTGTCCTACTTCAATAACGTGTAGATATTTTTCACCCTCGATGGCAGCAGCCAAAAGTAAGAATCGTTATGGGGTGTGCTATCTAACCAATTCTGTTTGTGGCAGCCTTTGAAATAATCCTTATCGGGGTGAGACAAAAGGGAGGACTCTAACTCCCATTTGGCCAGAGACTACTCCCATTGAGCAGCTACATGGACATCAGCCTCCTTCAGACAGCACTGTGTACATTTTGATTTCTCAGAAGAATGGATGAGCTGATGGCCTGTGCAAGAATGATGATCTAGTCTACCAAGTCACATAGATTGTCACTCAGGAAGGGAGTCAGAGATGACTCCACCACATATGCCATCAATGGAGAGAAAATCCTTCTCTTGTCCGACCAACCCAACTCTGGAGAGGCAGTACCATACTTGCCAACCCTCCCAATTTTCCCGGGAGACTCCCGAATTTTAGTGCCCCTCCCTAAAATCTCCCGGGGCAACCATTCTCCCGAATTTCTCCCGATGTCCACCCAGACAACAATATTGGGGGCATGCCTTAAAGGGACTTCCTTTGCGTGCCAGCCCAGTCACATGATATCTACGTCTCTCCACACACGCAAGCGAATGCAATGCATGCTTGATCAACACTGAGGGTGGCCGTACAAACAACTTTAACACTGTTACAAATATGCGCCACACTGTGAACCCACACCAAACAAGAATGACAAACACAATTCGGGAGAACATCCGCACCGTAACACAACATAAACACAACAGAACAAATACCCAGAGCCCCTTGCAGCACTAACTCTTCCGGGACGCTACAATATACACCCCCCCCCCCCCCCCACCTCAACAAACCCGCCCACCTCTCGAATTTGGAGGTCTCAAGGTTGGCAGTATGGGCAGTACACCGCGAACATCAGCTGGTCAGAATTGTGGAAAATTCCACAGACAAGGTTTAGCTTCCTAATTCGGTCAACCTGTGACACATTTCCCTACCCTCGCAACCTCCACCAGTGGTTTGGGAATGAGGAGTGTTTTACCCTTTGCATTACCCGGAACATAAGCCTCCAGCACATTCTGTCAGGCTGTGGTCACACTCTTTCAGGGGCGCTACAACCAGGTCCTGAGAAAGCTACCCCAAGTATTGGAGAGGTGTCACCAAGACAACAAGAGGTCACCACCGGTAAAGAACCACATCAACTTTGTCATGGAAGGTAATGTGATACACCAGATCAAGGGAAACCAACACCAAGACTATTTTCTCCTGACCATTAGAGTTGACAGGTGGCAGAAAATTTTGGTTTCCAACAGAGATCACCACTACATCTCTTCGTTCCGACATTGTTGTTTGGTCCACTAACGCAAAGTTGGCGCACTTCAACGAGTGGATGATTCCACAGCAGGAAGGGATTAAGGCTGCATTCAAGCACAAGAAGGCCAACTACGCCAAGTTAACAGCCGAGTGTAGAGAGGCTGACTGGAAGACCACCATCTACCCAGTAGAAGTTGGATGCTGAGGTTTTTAAATAATTTCAACCACATGCCTTTAAGGGACGCAGGAGTGACCGGAGGCAAGATGAAGAGGGTAGTAAAAGAATTGGCGGAGGAGGCAGACAAAGCACTGGCTGAGGAGGATGGACACGTGCTGGGGAAAGAACACCTAACCCCAAAAGAGCCACAGGGGGCAACATCTATCAGTTGCAGGGAGTGACAGGGACATGTTCCTGTCACTGCTCCGCCACCAGGAGACGTTCCAGGATGAAAGTGGCGAAACGCTGAAGATTGGTGGTTCCTGGCGGATGACACTGCAGCTGACCCATGTGCATTGGAGGAGGCGCAGCTGGCAGAAATGCCCAGCAGAAGGTTGCACCTACCTGTATGTTTACTATGCTATGTGAATCAGCTAAGCCTTCATTTTTATACTCTCAAGAGTGTGAATAATGTGAAAAATAGTTATATGATTATATCAATTCCAATTCTGGCCACTCGTTATTGAATTTGTTGGCACTTTTTTGTAAAATACATCTAATTTTTTTTCCCAAAACAAAAATAAATTATTAAGGGGGGTTTATCTAGACATGTTCGATACGTTCAGTTTCAGTTCAGTTCATTTTATTTCGAACACGCATACAATACAATGTAATGCATCCCACATTTGTTTCATTACAGAACGTCTGAAAAGGAGTAGGAAGACGCAGAGCTAATTTAGTCCTACCACTTTTCATATCATAGCAATTATATCCCATTTCCTTGTTTCCTTATTCCAATTGTAACAGAACAGTAAATAAGTACAAAACCAGTGAAGTTGGCACATTGTGTAAATCGTAAATAAAAACAGAATACAATGATTTGCAAATCCTTTCAACTTATATTCAATTGAATAGACTCCAAAGACAAGATATTTAATGTTCAAATTGAGAAACATCATTTTATTTTGCAAATAATCATTAACTTAGAATTTACTGGCAGCAACACATTGCAAAAAAAGTTGGCACAGGGGAATTTTTACCACTGTGTTTCATGGCCTTTCCTTTTAACAACACTCAGTAAATGTTTGGGAACTGAAGAGACCAATTTTTGAAGCTTTTCAGGTGGAATTATTTCCCATTCTTGCTTGATGTACAGCTTAAGTTGTTCAACAGTCCGGGGTCTCTGTTGTGGTATTTTAGGCTTCATAATGTAAAAATCATCCTGAAAGCATCTTAAGATGGTAATGGTGTGAATACTGAGAGACAAGCAATCAGACTATCATTACGTGACTTAGACTGGGGATGGGCAATTGACAGAAACAAATTATATAAATTAAGATCTTCATTATAATGGACTTTACAAAGCTGATTGTAGCGCCACTTGTTGATGTAAGTGACATCCACGCTGATGTCCGTGTCTGCTCTACTAACAGCCATAAAAAGATTATAACCCTCCCAAATATTTTACGCTATGTTAATCCATTTATACAATGTATACATTTTGTTTTCACGTTAAAAAACCCTATTTTTTTAAGGTGTGACGTCTTTTATTTTGCAAAGTAGTAGTACTATTGACTTATTTGTTCTTTTACAGAATTCAATCAACTTCCTTTGTTTTCACTTTATCAAACTGCGCATGCAAGTAACATTGAGGTAATTTTGAGGCCACATTGGGGCCTGTGCACTTTTATAATGCTCAGTTTCTCCTAGACTACATGAACTGAATTTCTTCTGGTCAACAAAACAAATACTACTTATTTCATGCCCGATGGTAAAGCTACATTAATGACGGTATGTAAACAAGGAACAGTTTATTCTGCACATTCCAGATATTATATGCAGTGTGTGTGTGTGTGTGTGTGTGTGTGTGTGTGTGTGTGTGTGTGTGTGTGTGTGTGTGTGTGTGTGTGTGTGTGTGTGTGTGTTGTCCCGATACCATTATTTTGGTACCAAAATGTATTTTGATACATTTCTATACTTTTCTAAATAAAGGGGACCACAAAAATTGCTTTATTGGCTTTATTTTAACAACAAATCTTACAGTACATTAAACATATGTTTCCTTTTGCAAGTTTGTCCTTAAATAAAATAGTGAACATACAAGACAACTTGTCTTTTATTAGTAAGTAAGCAAACAAAGGCTCCCAATTTAGCTGCTGACATATGCAGTAACATGTTGTGTCATTTATTATTCTAATATTTTGTCAAAATTATTAAGGACAAGTGGTAGAAAATGAATTTTTAATCTACTTGTTCATTTACTGTTAATATCTGCTTACTTTCTTTTTTAACATGTTCTATCTACACTTCTGTTAAAATGTAATAATCACTTATTTTTCTGTTGTTTGGATGCTTTACATTAGTTGTGGATGATACCGCAAATGTAGGTATCAATCCGATACCAAGTAGTTACAGGATCATATATTGTTCATATTAAAGTCCTCATGTGTCCAGGGACATATTTCCTGAGTTTTTAAACATAATACATATATTTTTTATACACATGTTACAGGTTATATATCTTTTATTATTAAATGTATCAAATGTGATGAATATTTAATGGACCACAATGCAAACAAGCCTTTTGGCTTTTTGTGCCATCCATTTGCCTTTTTAAAGCATTACATGGATTAAATTCTTTAAGATGTCAATAAACTTCTCAATCAATCAATCAATCAATATACATTTTTTTTAAATGAAAGAAGATGTTGTGATGCGGTATAGTACCGAATATGACTCATTAGTATCGTGGTACTACACTAACACCGGTATACTATACAACCCTAGTGTGTGTATACACATATATAGACACATATACATATATATCGTGATTAATCGCAGTTTGTTCATACTTAACTCAAAATTAATCGTGATTAATCGCAAATGACTATAATTTTTCATCGTTAACAAATGTACCCTCGACAGATCATTTTCAAGTTTTAACACCATGACTGGACAATTAGTTTGCTTTAATGAAATGTGTTTTAAACATTATGCTTTTTCAAACAGCTCAAAACAAAAAGGACATAAAAATGCTTTTGAATTCATATTCCTGCTGTCGAAGCACTTGCATTCAGAGGAGAGGAGCTACACTTCCGTGTTTAGATACCAGTTTCACACATTAATAACACAAAATGTGGATCGTTACGATCATGCTTTGTTGTCAAAGATGTTAGGTAATGTAGAATATTGATATTACATGTACAAGTTAATGGTATTCACATTTAGGCATGACAATGTTTTAACCTTCTCTATTTATTAAATAAAATGTAATATTGAGCCCGTTAAACATTCTGTAATTGCGGACTATCAATCAGACCAGGTTATCAAAGAATATAATGTAGTGATGGGAATATTGTGTAGTAAACTGTAATTAGTCGATGTGGGAGGGCAGTGATAGGCCTGCCTGCAGTATTGTACCTAGTCTCAGTGGGAGCGAAAAAGGAGACGGAAAAGTGTTCGAGGAGCCGTCGCATGTTTTTGTGTCGCGCTTCTACCTATTTAGTTCGACAGTGCTATTTGTGTACATAAATAAAAGGCTGACTTGTTCAAAGTCTACCTCCTTCATATTGCCGCCGCTATTACAATGCCCTTTATTTCAATCCTGTGACAGTACTATGGAGAAGGAGACGGCGCTTTGGCAGAAGGTATAGCTCAATAATATTTTATTGAGTATTGATTATGCGGTGGAGTGTGTATGCTACTAGGTGTGTGTCAAGCAGGACTATGTGAAGCGCTAGCAATTAAATATTACCAGGGGGTTGTTGAAGGTGCGTGCTGAGGGAAGAAGCAGACAAGTCCAAAAGGGGCTAGGCAGATGAAGGTCCGTATACACAAGCGGGAGGTCCGTGGGGCTGGAGAGAGAGATGTCGAGAGGTCTGTGTCCAAAGCGGGGTTGTGGATCGAGGGAGGGAGTCCGAATCCAGATGGGTCCAGGGAAGTGAGACGCACAGCTCACTTCCAAGGTGACGGAGGGTATCTGAGGGAACAAGGGAGATGACAAAAGCAGGTGAGTACGAGGGCAGAGATCACGGAGAGAGAGAGAGAGGAGCTAGATACGTGTGGGCTTACAGTACTGCAACATGAAGCTACGTTCTGGCACAGGAACAAAGGTTGCGCCGGCTTAAGAAGGCAGCTCGCTCATCACGGGCAGGTGCGCTGATCACTGATCTCCTGCAGCCATGCGGAGGCGCGTCCGCAGCTGAGAGGGAACGCCCGTGGGCGTGGCCCGCGGTGCTTTCACTGGAGCACACAGATGAATGAGAGGCGACAGGAGTCTGAGCCGTAACAAATCCCAGTACACTTCAAACCAGGCAACACCCTGAGACAGAGATTAGTGCATCCTAAAGACCGGACACCCCACAACCACAAAAACGATCTGGTGTATGCTATCCAGTGTAATGATGAATGCACTGATTCGTATATTGGGGGTGGGGGGACAACCACTAAGCCGACGCATGGCACAGCATAGACACCGGGCAAACTCTCCAGGCTAAGACTCACCTGTCTACCTGCATCTCAGGGAGAAACAGGACTCCTTTGAAAACAAAAACGTACAGATTCTTGGTACGAAAAAGGAGTGAGGGAAAACCATCCCTGACAGAGGTGGTCTGCGACCCCACCTCCACATACAACACTGTCCTTTCAACCATTCCTAAAAGACTCTGCAATTCAGCCTCCAACAAATAACAGGAGTTACAAACATTCTGGTCACAGAAGATGACCAGAATGCCATCGGTGCCATTTGTTGGGGATTCAGATTATTTTGGACTGGTAGTATTTGATCCACAGCGATTGTTCTGCGACACAGGGGAAATTACACTTCAGCAGGATTGCTGGTTTGCATCAAAACAGTTGTTTTACTCATTATAACAGAGCAAAACCATCTATACATTTATATATATATATATATATATACAGGTGTGTGTGTGTGTGTGTGTGTGTGTGTGTGTGTGTGTGTGTGTGTGTGTGTGTGTGTGTGTGTGTGTGTGACAACCATTGGTACTCTAACTTTAACTTTAATATACAGGTAAAAGCCAGTAAATTAGAATATTTAGAAAAACTTGATTTCTTTCAGTAATTGCATTCAAAAGGTGTAACTTGTACATTATATTTATTCATTGCACACAGACTGATGCATTCAAATGTTTATTTCATTTAATTTTGATGATTTGAAGTGGCAACAAATGAAAATCCAAAATTCCGTGTGTCACAAAATTAGAATATTACTTAAGGCTAATACAAAAAAGGGATTTTTAGAAATGTTGGCCAACTGAAAAGTATGAAAATGAAAAATATGAGCATGTACAATACTCAATACTTGGTTGGAGCTCCTTTTGCCTCAATTACTGCGTTAATGCGGCGTGGCATGGAGTCGATGAGTTTCTGGCACTGCTCAGGTGTTATGAGAGCCCAGGTTGCTCTGATAGTGGCCTTCAACTCTTCTGCGTTTTTGGGTCTGGCATTCTGCATCTTCCTTTTCACAATACCCCACAGATTTTCTATGGGGCTAAGGTCAGGGGAGTTGGCGGGCCAATTTAGAACAGAAATACCATGGTCCGTAAACCAGGCACGGGTAGATTTTGCGCTGTGTGCAGGCGCCAAGTCCTGTTGGAACTTGAAATCTCCATCTCCATAGAGCAGGTCAGCAGCAGGAAGCATGAAGTGCTCTAAAACTTGCTGGTAGACGGCTGCGTTGACCCTGGATCTCAGGAAACAGAGTGGACCGACACCAGCAGATGACATGGCACCCCAAACCATCACTGATGGTGGAAACTTTACACTAGACTTCAGGCAACGTGGATCCTGTGCCTCTCCTGTCTTCCTCCAGACTCTGGGACCTCGATTTCCAAAGGAAATGCAAAATTTGCATGGTTGGGTGATGGTTTGGGGTGCCATGTCATCTGCTGGTGTCGGTCCACTCTGTTTCCTGAGATCCAGGGTCAACGCAGCCGTCTACCAGCAAGTTTTAGAGCACTTCATGCTTCCTGCTGCTGACCTGCTCTATGGAGATGGAGATTTCAAGTTCCAACAGGACTTGGCGCCTGCACACAGCGCAAAATCTACCCGTGCCTGGTTTACGGACCATGGTATTTCTGTTCTAAATTGGCCCGCCAACTCCCCTGACCTTAGCCCCATAGAAAATCTGTGGGGTATTGTGAAAAGGAAGATGCAGAATGCCAGACCCAAAAACGCAGAAGAGTTGAAGGCCACTATCAGAGCAACCTGGGCTCTCATAACACCTGAGCAGTGCCAGAAACTCATCGACTCCATGCCACGCCGCATTAACGCAGTAATTGAGGCAAAAGGAGCTCCAACCAAGTATTGAGTATTGTACATGCTCATATTTTTCATTTTCATACTTTTCAGTTGGCCAACATTTCTAAAAATCCCTTTTTTGTATTAGCCTTACACAATATTCTAATTTTGTGACACACGGAATTTTGGATTTTCATTTGTTGCTACTTCAAATCATCAAAATTAAATGAAATAAACATTTGAATGCATCAGTC
Source organism: Nerophis lumbriciformis (assembly GCF_033978685.3). Lineage (NCBI taxonomy): Eukaryota > Metazoa > Chordata > Actinopteri > Syngnathiformes > Syngnathidae > Nerophis > Nerophis lumbriciformis. The sequence continues at coordinate 26,949,408 of NC_084549.2, forward strand.
TGTGTGCAATGAATAAATATAATGTACAAGTTACACCTTTTGAATGCAATTACTGAAATAAATCAAGTTTTTCAAAATATTCTAATTTACTGGCTTTTACCTGTATATAAGTAGCACCCCCCGGGACCCCGAACGGGACAAGCGGTAGAAAATGGATGGCTGGATGGATGGATATATACTAAAACACAGTAGGGCTGTCAAAGTTAAGACTGCTTCTCTCATTTAGCACATCAATAAAAAAAAAATTAAAAGAGCCAGCCCTTTAGAGCTGAGACAAGCTTCTATTACATTACACCACTTAATGAGGACGTGTTGGTCAATCAAGCACAGTCTCTTAATCAGACTTTCTTGGATGAAGAATGTAGGTTGGCCCCCTGAAGAGCGTGTTGTGCAACTGCATTACACCTGGTAATAAAAATAAAATCCTTCTCATTAAACATTATTTTTTGCCCCCTCGATCATCCCCCTCCTTCTCAACCCCCCTACAGGGAGCAGCTTAGGTCATTACAGTCTGCTGTCAGAACCTGTGACCGCTCCGTGTTGGGGTTTAGGATTAAAAGCTGTGAAAACAAGAACAAGCAAGGCAGAGCTAAAAGCCGACAGAGAGAGCAGGGCCTTAAATATTTTCTCTTTCTTCGCCTCAACACCATCCCCCGCCACAGTTGACCGCATGCTGATTCCCGCAGCTAAATTGCGGCGTGCTGCACTAATGTGGAGGTATACGGAGTCACGTGAACACCAAGGAAGAAGAAAGCAGCCAGTGAGGCGAAAGTGAAGACTCCTGCCTGTTAATGCTCCGTCCTATAGACTTATAACAACAACAGTCTCATCCAAATCAACGTAGTCTAAAACTGCTGGACAAATAGCAGTACATTTACATTACTGGTGAGAAACAATTCCAGCTAAACAACCATTGATGACTAAATTAGCAAAAAATTGTGGAAATCAGAATTATTAAAATGTAATCTCATAATTTCTTCCATCCATCCATCCATTTTCTACCGCTTAATCCCTTCGGGGTCGCGGGGGGCACTGGAGCCTATCTCAGCTACAATCGGGCGGAAGGCGGTGTACACCCTGGACAAGTCGCCACCTCATCGCAGTGCCAACACAGATAGACAGACAACATTCACACTCACATTCACACACTAGGGCCAATTTAGTGTTGTCAATCAACCTATCCCCAGGTGCATGTCTTTGGAAGTGGGAGGAAGCCGGAGTACTCGGAGGGAACCCACGCAGTCACGGGGAGAACATGCAAACCCCACACAGAAAGATCCAGAGCCCGGTATTGAACCCAGGACTGCTCAGGACCTTCGTATTGTGAGGCAGACGCACTAACCCTTTCTGTCGGTGATTATTTACTTCATAAAAACAGGTCATTAAGAAATATAACAATGAACCACTCTTTTGAACGTCTCTTTAAACGGAATGGCTCTTCAAGATCTGGCTCTTTTCAGAAAACCAGACATCCCATCTCTAATCTAGACGCTGATCCAGATCAATCCCAAAAGTTGTTTGTTTCTCCTATTTCAAGTATTTCCTGAATGTGTTGTTAAAATGTGCCCATAATCTGTTAACTACCCAACTAACTGTGCTAATGACTCGGTTCTGTCTGTATTGTACTTTTTTTTTTTTTTTATTCTTTGGGTTGCTTGTTTGCATGTCATTCATTTTTCGACACTGGAGGGGGCATTGAACAATTGCAGCAGCAGTTGCGCAAAGATGTCCAAAGTCTTGCAGACATAATCCAGTCTTCCCACAGCCTCCTCACAGAATCCTTACAGATTCAGTCCTGGTCCAATCATCGACCACACCAGCATGTATCAGAAAGCCAATGCCATCTACTGGTCATCAAGGCCCATGTCAGCCAGGTGAGCAGGGATGCGTTCCCATCTCCACAAGGCATCCCAGGCAGTGCTTTCAGGAAGCAGGATTTGTCACAAAGCACACTGAGTCACAAGCCACATCTGGTATTTCAACATCTTAATTGCAATACAATTTTAGGGTGTGAGACATTAATGAGTGTCAAGAGCCGCTTCACCATGACAACGAAGACTGTGCACCACACAGTGAAGCTCACCACAAGTTCAAATATATAGGATAGGATAGGATAGATTTTACCATTCCGCAATGTGAAAATAATGTGGTTACAGTGCAGATACATAAAGACACATGAGAACCAGCGCAAACCATAAAAGATCATAAAGGACATAAAACACATTAAAAATAGATAAAAGAGCTGAGGAAACCAGCTGCCACTTCAGTGGCACCATTTCTACATACAGCTACAAAGATAGAACACAACGAAAAACCAAAAAATGTGCAATAAAGAATACATATTGAACACATACAATTGCACATTTAAAAACACCATTTTAACCCCTACAAACTGTACTCTGCGGTGGCCTTTGCAGTGCTCCATGCCATTGCCCGGTGGGTTGGGGGGCAGCACCATCAGAGACAGGAACAGACCCAACAAAGTAATTAAGAGGGCCAACTCCGACCAGCCGATGTCCGGTCCGCACGGATGATTGAGAATCTGTCTAAGGAGAGCTCTCATATAGCAGTAGATTACTAACCTTAACTCCTGAATACGATCAATCATCAGTCATCATGCAAACTTCTACGTTTGTAATTCAGCATTATGACAGCCAGTTACACCACCCTGAAGCAAAGCACGTTTTTACAGAGCTGCGCTGAAAATACTGGATGCTGAGGGGCAGTGAAGCAGTTAGAAAATACGAGCAAAACTGTGTGGACTGCAAGAACTAGAGAAGCAGACCACAAGTACCAAGAATGGCTGATGTACCTCCTTCCGGCTTGAGGCTTTTCTTACCTGCATTCTACTCGATCGGTGTCAACTGTTTCGGACCCATGCATGTTAAAGGAGAACGCCGCACATATAAGAGGTGGGGCACTCTGTACAAGTGTCTCACTACTCATGCTATCCACCTACACCTTTTGTTCAACATGGATACTGACTCATTTTTGATGTCATTCATGCGTTATTGCTCACAGACGAAAGCCTTATGAACTTCTCTCGGACCAGGGCATCAATTTCAAAGGAGAACGTAAAAAACTGCATGAAGCCTTCGGTGCCTTAGAACCTGCAGTTAAAGACCAACTTACATCTGAACAGATTTGTTTACGTTTCAATCCACCTAATGATTCACACTTTGGTGATTCATGGGAACGAGAAATTAGATCTGTAAAGAACGCCCTCCGTACCACTTTGTGAGCTCTGGCAGTGCCAGAGGAAGTGTTAATAACAGTCCTTATTGAGGTAGAGGGCATCCTTAACAGAAGGCCTTTGGGCATACTTGCCAACCTTGAGACCTCCAATTTCGGGAGGTGGGGGTTGGGGGGCGTGGTTAAGGGAGGAGGAGTATATTTACAGCTAGAATTCACCAAGTCAAGTATTTCACATATGTATATATATATATATATATATATATATATATATATATATATATATATATACTGTATATATATATATATATACTGTGTATATATATATATATATATATATATATATATATATATATATATATATATATATATATATATATATATATATATATAAAGAAATACTTGACTTTCAGTGAATTCTAGCTATATATATATATATATTTTTTTTTTTTTTTTTCTTTTTTTTTTTTTTTCTTTTTTTTTTTTCTAATATATATATATATATATATATATATATATATATATATATAAATAAAATAAATACTTGAATTTCAGTGTTCATTTATTTACACATATACACACACATAACACTCATCTACTCATTGTTGAGTTAAGGGTTGAATTGTCCATCCTTGTTCTATTCTCTGTCACTATTTTTCTAACCATGCTGAACACCCTCTCTGATGATGCATTGCTGTGTGGCACGCACAAAAGTGCTTTCATCAAATGCACTAGAGTCTGGAATCTTCCATCTCTCCCTAGCATGGCCCAAAATCGGTCAATCTTTGCTTCCTGAGGAAGATCTTCACTGCCAAGCACTTGGTAGTCCACTACTTGTTCCCGGAGGCTATCCAGGTCCAATCGCAGCTGCGGCTTGGAACTTACAAACGTATTTCTTCATCTTACTCGTCGTCGGCGTCGCCACGGCTGTATCTTCCTTGTTCTTCTGCTTCGTCTCCTTGTTGTGGGCGCAGTTGTGCACTGCACTCTTTAAAAGCCCTAGATGTTATTGTCACATATGCATGTACAGTAGATGGCGGTATTGTCCTGTTTAAGAGTGTCACAACATTGCTGTTTACGGCAGACGAACTGCTTTACGGTAGACGAAAACGTGACTGCTGTTGTTGTGTGTTGTTACCGCGCTGGGAGGACGTTAATGAAACTGCCTAACAATAAACCCACATAAGAAACCAATAACTTGCCCTCGACCATTCTACAGTTATAACGTGATTGGGCAGGCACGCTGTTTATATTGTGGGAAAGCGGACGTGAAAACAGGCTCACTCAGGTCCGCATGGAGCTGGAGGGGGTGTGGCCTCCAGCTCCGCCTGAATTTCGGGAGATTTTCGGGAGAAAATTTGTCCCGTGAGGTTTTCGGGAGAGGCGCTGAATTTCGTGAGTCTCCCGGAAAATCCGGGAGGGTTGGCAAGTATGCCCTTGGGTTATGTCTCCTCCGACCTGGCTGGCCTTCCTGTCACGCCCAACTGCTTGCAAGTAGGGACTGTGAAGATTTTCATTGCTGGAGCAGATGGTCGGGTGAGGACAGCTGTGATTCAAGTAAAGGACCAAACCTTCACTCCCCCAGTTGTTTGTCTAATCAAAAAATCTGCCAGCTTTACCTCAGGACAATACAGGCACATAGTGGTCAAATTTGCACACCAAATTTGGGGGCGTCTGTACATAAGACTCTGTAGTGACTCTTGTTTGCATTTATTTCATTTGTACGACACTGGAGGGGGCATTGAACGCCTCATTGCAGCAGCAAGCTCTGAAAGTTTCGGTGATCAGCTTTGTTTCTTGTCTTTTCTTGGCAGTGTGCGTCAGCATAGAGAAACACGACTTATGCCGTCAATAGACACAGTTCAAACTATAAATATGGACTTGGACATTCTATTATTTTTCCCTGCACTCACCTGAACGTTTTGATTGCTGTCTGGACCCAACACCCTGAAGTGATTTCTAACCTATATTAAAACCAGTCACAGTCGTCACCTCTACATTTAACTACAGTAACTAACTAGCTGGCTGTCTCGCTACCCAACAGTAACATTTACACAACCTCTTGGCAGAGGCTATCAAAGTTAACAAAATAAAGCATGTGAATAGCGACAAAAAATATACAAATGCAGATTAATCACGCAATTTATCTAGCTCACGTTCCCATAATACGTCAATAAAATAAGTGGTCAAAATGTGTGTTTCTGTTTACATTTTATTGACTAAGTAAGCGCTAAAATGTGTTGTCCAGAATCAGCTACTTTGGTGACAGATGACGTGTCTTTCTTCCAATTTATTTTTTGCAGCGTCCCAGTGCATTAAACACTGTTAAAATTGAGCGTCCATTGACTTCAATGGGGGAGCATAGAGTGGGTTGTTCTACTGCCGTCGAACTAGACCTTCATTGGATAAATGCTTGGCTTTGTCCCGCCCATCCGACTCCGAGCTTCTCTGGAAGTGTATGGAAAGTGGGCTTGGCCTCGGCTGGCCTGGAAGCTGGGCTTCTGCATGATGATTGGATGATCTGTCTAAGGCTGAATCTCTTTTTGATTGACAGCAAAATAAGCGAATCAGCCTTTTTGAAATTTAAACCGTGGCAAGAGCATTTTTCAAGGTTCATTTTGTTGTTCCGAGTTGAGATGAAGAATTTTACAATCATCAAAGTGACGTTTTTTATATTTTGTAAAATCCAGCATCTTTATAATTTTTACATGTTATTGCACACTGCACTTCAAAGACAAGAAGTTAATGCATACTTCAGTGCGAAGATGAGTCTTGTACTCACTGGCAAATAAACCCAGACTAGACTTCAGATAAAACTGTTAGCAAGTTTTGAGCAAATAAATGACGTGCATTCAAGTAAAACATTTTTTTTAAATTCCTGTAAGATATTCACACAATAAAGTTAAAAGTTAAAGTTAAAGTACCAATGATTGTCACACACACACTAGGTGTGGTGAGATTATCCTCCCATCACCCTCACCCCCTGGGAGGTGAGGGGTGCAGTAAGCAGCAGCGGTGGCCGCGCCCCAGAATAATTTTTGGTGATTTAACCCCCAATTCCAACCCTTGATGCTGAGTGCCAAGCAGTCCCATTTGGTCCCATTTTTATAGTCTTTGGTATGACTCGGCCGGGGTTTGAACTCACGACCTACCGATCTCAGGGCGGACATTCTAAATAAAATGTTGGGATCCTATTTAATGTTGGGGTCTTATTTCACGTTAATAGAAATTATGCAAGTAATTAATGAACTTCAATTATTTATTATTAATTAAAATTCTAAAATGTGATTAATCGGATAAAAAATATAATTTGACAGCATTAGTAATAATAATACCATAAAAAGTTTTAAAAAGTACAGAAATATTATACAAATAATAAGGGGTGCTCAAAAAATCAAAATCGATGTGAATCAAATTTATTTTATTTGACCGTAAATCGATTTTTTTTCTTCTTCTTTTTTAAGCATTTTTTTTTAAGTTAGCCCTGCAATTTCTTGCTATGTGTATACGTCATATGTCAAAAGCCAGGACGCGCTTTTGTAACCTGTAAACCGTTTAAAAAAATGTTTTTTATTCATGATTTTTATACCAAATAATATATTGCAAGATTTTAAAATAATGTTAAATCGAGAATCAATCGTTTATTACCTTAGTTACCCCAGGTTTCGAAATCGGAATATATAAATACAATAGCAATTCATAAATATACATTTGAAAATTACAAAGAAAAAAAGATGATCAGATTTAAAATGTAAAAAATATATATGTTTAAGGTATTTTGCTTGTCTTGGTTGTATTGTACACTCATAACCACATTTTTTAATCAGTCTCTTTTTGTGTATTTACGGTGTGTGATGTAACCTGACCAGGCTTATGGAGTCATGTCGCAGCTTAAGAGTAATATTTGATATAGAACTCCATCGTGACTTCAGAGAATGTCAGGTCAGTAAAAAGATCTGACTTCCCTTAATCAGCATTAAAAAAAAAAGGACAAAAAAGAAAACATAAAGGTTGTTCTATATAAATTTTTACATCCTCAGTATCATCACTTCCTGATGTTTTACTGCTGAGCTCCATATTTGCAGCCGGAGTTTTGGATTATTTAATACATCTTGATCATGGGAACAAGATTGCTTGGCTGGAACTCTGTCTGGTGTGAGGTATGGATTTGTTGAAATAAACCAACTATGAGAGAAGCTTGCAAGTCAATTCCCATTTATTTATTTTTGTTGATCAAATTGAAAATCATTTGTGGTCTAACCTTTTATTTGGATCTGAAGTACAGCCCTCTTATGAGTATGATTATACCTTTTGTTTTCTAGCTTGGATACACAATCCTCTGTTTTGGCAGTCAGTGTCATTCATTCATTCAGTAATCAAAATATATGTCTTTCATTTGACTTGTTGTTTCATTGTGATTCTGGGAGACATATTGACTTGAGCGGTGCTTTTTGTGTATTTCAATAAAGTTGTTTTTTAATCACTTTTTCCCTACAGTGCCTTTCAGCACGATTTGTCTGTATTTTATTGTCTGAGTAGCAAGAACAAAGACGTCACAATTATATGAAATACTATACACAGGCTATACAAAGACATGGTGTGGAATAAATGTTTCTACAAATGTTATATTTGATGATATTATACAACGTCTTATGTGGCATCCCGGCAGAAGCACATAGTGTGACGCTCTTTTTAAACTTTATTGCCAACCTTAACACGACAACAGCGGTCTTCACCACTTCCTTGTTATGCACCAATGAAGGTTCAGGCGAGTGAGGTTGCGTTATAGAACCCCCCGGAATTATGAGCATCAATAATACAAAACAAAAGTCGCTTTTTGCACATTCATTAAATTCTGTATTGCTGCAATAATTATTGTGGATTTTATTTTTGAATGTATTACTTAAATTGCGTTCAATTTTTATAGTTAAAATATTTAAATTACTTGTCTATTCAATATGAATGTCACAAAATTATTAGTGTTGTTTTCAGGTACCCTTTGAGCACCGGCACTGATTTACAGGGATTGGAACCTTTCACATTTGAACAATGTATCAGGCACTGAAATTCAGGAGGGTTGGCAAGTATGAGATATTCTCACTTCTTTTCTTTTGTCGAGCACAAAGAAAAGAACATTTTAGTTAAATGTAAGTTGTGTCCTGGATCAAAGATCCCGTCTACTGCCCAAAACAACAATTCAAATCTGCCTGGTTAGGCTTTGTGTATGTCACGTGTGCCTTCCTTTGGTGAAGCCAGGTTTACAGCTATGTTGTTTTTATGCTGTTTGTTACTTATGTATGCTATGTTGCAGCTATTTAAAATAGTTTTGTCAATTTGTTATAAATAAATGATAAATGGGTTATACTTGTATAGCGCTTTTCTACCTTCAAGGTACTCAAAGCGCTTTGACAGTATTTCCACATTCACCCATTCACACACATCTGGCCTGAAATAAATTGTCCCTTTGAAACATATCTTTGTCTTTATGTGTTGTATGTAGACCACATTGCTTAGCAGAGTTCAGTGATGCAAATGCATGTCAAGTAGATCAACACATTGTATTATTCTCCAGTGTAATAACAGTACTGAAATGAAGGCTAAAATGGCATTAATGGGAGCTTTAAAAAAAAAAAAAAGTAGAAGAAGTAACTAAATAGTTACTTTTCACAGTAACGCATGACTTTTTGGTGTAAGTAACTCAATTAGTAACTGAGTTACTTTTGAAATAAAGTAACTAGTAACTGTAACTAGTTACTGGTTTTCAGTTACTAACCCAACACTGATTGTCTATCATGCACACTTGCTTTGTTGGCATTGAAAATTGTAACATTACCTAGAAGCAGTCCGACTGAGTTCACGCTAAGTGCTGCTTGAGTGCTTAAGCTGGCCGCGTCTGCAACCGGACACAAGCAACAAAGGTATGGAGATATGGCACCGTTTGATTTTACGTGAAATCGATACCCAGTAGTACGGACTGAATTGGGTCGGTGCTTACAAAAGTACCAAATTCAGTACCCATCCCTACTGACCTGTTTTCATTTCCTAATTAATACAATGAATTACACCAAAGGTCGAACTACGACTGTATTGCTGATATAAATTCAAAAGTAATACGTCATTGTGTGGGCATGTGGTCGTACGTATACTGCTGAGTCGGCTTGTTTGTTGTTTTATTTATTACTATGATCCTGTCTGATATAGAAGTCATGTAATCCACTATTAGGAATCCAACACAGAGTTGCTGTACATCAGAATGTCAAACGTACGGCCCGATCAGGCCCGCGAATAGGATTTATCCGGCCCGCGGGATGAGTTTGCTAAGTATAAAAATTAACCTGAAATTTATGAATGAAAGAAACTGCTGTTCTAAATGTGTCCACTGGATGTCGCAATAGCAATTATTTGTATCTTTGTAGATCAGGGGTCACCAACGCGGACCAGATGAGTAGCCCGCAGGCCTGTTCTAAAAATAGCTCAAATAGCAGCACTTACCAGTGAGCTGCCTCTATTTTTTAAATGTTATTTATTTACTAGCAAGCTGGTCTCGCTTTGCTCGACATTTTTAATTCTAAGCGAGACAACACTCAAATAGAAGGTGAAAATCCAAGAAAATATTTTAAAGACTTGGTCTTCACTAAATGACATAGAAACAGATAACAGATTTGGTGTCCAGTTCAAAGTGTGACATGATTTATTTAAAAATTTGAGAGTTGACTTTTGTATTTTACATGAGTTATTATTTGTACAAACATGGTGCAAAGTAATTCATGATTTGTTAAAAAGTGTTAGTGGCTAGCTAGTTAAAATGGGATATTGTGATTTCACAAGACTGTCTTAGAAGTGATCATTTGATAATGTTCAATTTGAAAAATGTGCACTTAGAGAAAATATAAAAATAAAGTGTTGCATATTGATATTTATCTGTTCATATATGTATATATATTTATTGTGAGAAATCATTAAGATGATCAGTGTTTCCACAAAGATAAATATCATTAATTATTAATAATAACATAGAGTTAAAGGTAAATTGAGCAAATTGGCTATTTCTGGCAATTTATTTAAGTGCGTATCAAACTGGTAGCCCTTTGCATTAATCAGTACCCAAGAAGTAGCTCTTGGTTTCAAAAAGGTTGGTGACCCCCGTTGTAGATGATGCGACATATGTACAAAATAAACCACATGATATTAGTGCACCAGTCAAAGAAAATGATCAAACTACATAAATAACATACTGTTATTTGATTTTGGTATCATTTTTTATCTTGATGGATTGAAAATTAACACCAATGAGTTGACTGATGAACATTATCACATAATTTATTCAGAAAGTATAAATAACGACAAATAAATATAGAATACTATTAACCGCAACATATACGTGTAAAAAACCCCAACAACATTATGATTTGTACATTTTCAGAATGTGCTTGTTCTATTTTTAAACAAAGAAAACAATCTGAAGTTGTTTTTATTTTGAAGTTATGGTGCCGTGATTTTACCAGTCCGGCCCACTTGGGAGTACATTTTTCTATATGTGGCCCCCCACATAAAATGAGTTTGACACCCCTGCTGTACATGATCACAGAGTCTCCACAGTGGATGCTGGGAGCCGACTGTCTATCAGGCTACCAGTGGAGCTGATGTGGCAGGTCTGATTCCTGACATGTGTGACACGTCAGGGGATCAATAATGTCGACCCACCCTGCTGTCTCGGACTCTCTACAGACCTACGTCTCACTGAGCCGCAGTCTGTTTGGTAATGTGTCCTACTTTTCATTCTCTGCATCGTCCTGATTGTGAAGCATCCGTGAATGATCTCACAATGAGCATATTAATGTTGAAAGTAGAAATATTAATTGACATATAAAATGCCACAGTTTATGCTCCAGTTGTGATATTGTGTGTGTAAATAGTAGAGTTAAGGCCTAAATTGTTACCCTTTCCTTCAAGTTAAAGTGATGTTTTATTGTTGAATGATTATCTTGTATCTGCAAATGACAAAAAAGTGATGTAAAATGTTTTGAAAATATAAATTCAATGATTTAACATTCACATTGTTTGTTTTTGTTTTTTTTAAATACAAATACTACCTGACAGTGTTGATCAACTAAATTGTTGTAAATCACTATAATACAAAATAGGGGTTTTGTGAACATCTACTTAGAAAACAAAATACAGTCCTATACTAAAATTATTATCTAGAGCAGTGGTCCCCCAACTACCGGTCCGTGGATCGATTGATACCGGGCCGCACAAGGAATTAAAAAATATATATATTTTTTTTTTTTTTTTTTTTTTTTTAAATTAAATCAATATAAAAAACACAAGATACACTTACAATTAGTGCACCAACCCAAAAAACCTCCCATTTACACTCATTCACACTCATTCGCACAAAAGGGTTGTTTCTTTCTGTTATTAATATTTCTGGTTCCTACATTATATATCAATATATATCAATACAGTCTGCAGGGATACAGTCCGTAAGCACAAATGATTGTATTTTGTTATGACAAAAAAATAAAAAATACATAAATACCATACCTGAGGTGTTTTCATTTTAATTTCAATTTTAAGTAGACTAACAGAGTGGCCAGCTCAACTCAGGTCAGTGACCATAAAGTGTGCTATCTCGACATCATACGCACAACATTTACTTATATGACCCAATCCAAACAACCTTTCTAGTCATGGTGCAAAAAAAAAAACATTCAACCAGCACAAAAAGTCAACACACATGGTCACACACAACACAACCTGCTCACTGAACTTTGTGGATATTATAAAAAAAATGTTTCACTCATTTAAAGCCATTTCAAGGGAAAAATGCAAAACACTCTCTCCACACTTATCCATGCTTAGCTTTTAGCTGCTTACTATTTAAAGAGGTTTAAGAGAAGTAAACAAGGTAGTAGTTGAATTTTCAAATACTCTTAATATTAAATTATAATAATTATTAATTGTGTATCTATTAAATTATTGTAATATCTAAACACACACACATACACACACACACACACACTCACACACACACACACACACACACACACACACACACACACACACACACACACACACACACACACACACACACACACATACACATACACATACACATACACATACACACGTATATATATGGTTACTTTGCATGCAGTTGGCTTTCGGCCCCTGGCCAAACTTTTTAGCCCAATGTAGCCCCCCAGTCAAAAAGTTTGGACCACCCTGCTTTAAGACTTCGCATGATTGTTGTGATTGTTGCTGCCTAAAATGTTTAAATACGCAGCAGCTTTTCAGAACATTGCGATGTTTTGAGGCTTATTTTTTTCCATAACATTGAGTCGACTTGTGATGTTTTAAGTGTTTCTTGTAAACCTAACCTCAAAAAGCACAGAATTTCAACAACAAAAAAAGGAAAACAAGGTGTAATTATGTTTTACTCATTTTATACCACACAGGCTTAAAAGCAGACACGAGATACCAGTATAAACAAGAACTCAGAAATCACTGTCAAAATATTGTACTATTTTAATTAGGGATGTCCGATAATGGCTTTTTGCCGATATCCGATATTCCGATATTGTCCAACTCTTCATTTACCGATACCGATATCAACCGATATATACAGTCGTAGAATTAACACATTATTATGCCTAATTTGGACAACCAGGTATGGTGAAGATAAGGTACTTTAAAAAAAATGTATAAAATAAAATAAGATGAATAAATTAAAAACATTTTCTTGAATAAAAAAGAAAGTAAAACAATATAAAAACAGTTACATAGAAACTAGTAATTAATGAAAATGAGTAAAATTAACTGTTAAAGGTTAGTACTATTAGTGGACCAGCAGCACGCACAATCATGTGTGCTTACGGACTGTATCCCTTGCAGACTGTATTGATATATATTGATATATAATGTAGGAACCAGAATATTAATAACAGAAGGAAACAACCCTTTTCTGTGAATGAGTGTGAATGAGTGTAAATGGGGAGGAAGGTTTTTTGGGTTGGTGCACTAATTGTAAGTGTATCTTGTGTTTTTTATGTTGATTTAATTAAAAAAAATAAAAATAAAAAGCCGATACCGATAATTAAAAAAACGATACCGATAATTTCCGATATTACATTTTAACGCATTTATCGGCCGATAATATCGGCAGGCCGATATTATCAGACATCTCTAATTTTAATTCATTGTAACTAATAACGAGAATTAATTCTAATTAAGAATTACCACAACTGCGATGAGATGGCGACTTGTCCAGGGTGTACGCCGCCTTCCGCCTGAATGCAGCTGGGATAGGCTCCAGCACCCCTGCTACCCCGAGAGGGACAAGCGGTAGAAAATGGATGGATGGATGGATAGCTGGATGAATCTGCATCTTTGTCTGGACTGGAGCCTGCAGTGCCTCAGACTGGAAGTCTCTCCAGAGAGTGGTGAGGACGGCGGAAAAGATCATCAGGACTCCTCTTCCTCCTATCCAGGAAATCGCAAAAAGCCGCTGCCTGACCAGGGCTCAGAAAACTCCTCCCACCCCCACCAAGGACTGTTTTCACTGCTGGACTCTAGAAAGAGGTTCTGCAGCCTCCCTAGCGGAACCTCCAGGTTCTGTAACAGCTTCTTCCTTCAGGCCATAAGACTCTTGAACGCATTAAAATAATCCCCTCAATTACTTCCAAAAACGGATTAACTCGCTGGAATATAAAGACAATATAACATACATCCATAAACGTGGATGCATATGCAAAAGTGCAATATATTTATCTGTACAGTAATCTATTTATTTATATCTGCACCTTATTGCTCTTTTATCCTGCACTACAACGAGCTAATGCAACAAAATGTTGTTCTTATCTGTACTGTAAAGTTCAAAGTTGAATGACAATAAAAGGAAGTCTAAGTCTTAGTCTAATGAAGAAACACCACCAAAGAAATCCTTATTGTCCGCTGTCTGCTCTGTCGTCCACAAGTTGCAGACATTCTCCGTGTTTAGTTTACGCTTGAAAAGTGTCTGTCCATCTCAAATAAATAAAAGTTCAATAAATAATATAACTTTTGTGAATTGGCGCGGCCGCGGCATTGCAAATTCCCGTAGGGATCGTGCATTGTTTTTCTTTAGCCCCCTACAGGCGGGACGACAGCACTGCTCCTGTTTCAGGGTCATGAACAAGCCCCCCACCCAGGCCTTCATCCTGCCCCTCAATGCTAGTCCTGATTATCTCAGTTCTGCTGGATATTCCCTTGTCTCGGCTTTAAAAAAAAAAAGAAAAAGAAAAAAAAACCTGCATTATTTCCAGCTCTCTAAACTTGTCAAAACCAATTTGCTGTCCTATTATTCCCTCAACTGATTTCACCACCACCCCTCCCACAGCCCCTCACTCCACAAATCCTTGACCCTGTGCTTTTTCCTCAATCGAAACTCCCAACACGACCTGTGCAACCCCTAAACTCCCTCCATCTTCATCATGCGGACTCCGGTTTTTTTTGTTGGTTTTTTTCCTTTTTTATACTTCAAGACCTGTACCGTGTCGTTTAATGGCGAGTTCTTTCATGTGAGGGCAAGCGACGGTGATTCAGCCTCTCTCACACACACACACACACACACACACATTAACGGGCCTTTGTGCAAATGAAAGCAGACAGTGAGTCACTGGCGAAACTAAATAAAACCTGTCTAATAGAGAGCAACCAGGCTGAAAACTGTGTGCAGCACTTCTATCATCATATCCTGCACACACACACACACACACACACACACACACACACACACACACACACACACACACACACACACACACCCATGTTTCTCCCATCAATTAGCGCCTCACCAGTGCAGTGACAACACAGCGGATCTTCATTAGTGGAGAATGCTCAATTATATCAGTTTATATTGCTTTCCAAAATTAATTATCCCACTTGCATGGGACGGCTGACTGAGCCTGCCCTGACCTCGGGGCGCAGCAGTTACTGATGCGATTTGCTTTTGGCTCAAAACTCTGCGTCCCTCCGCTCGCTTTGTGTTATTCTCCCTTTTCTCTGCACTCATTCAGCACAGTCAATACCATATTGATCACCAATCACAGCAAAGCCTCCCCTTTTTTTTCCCCCCATGACGCCACGCAGAATTTGGGAGCTCGGAATTGTTCACGGATATTGCAATGCTTGCATTATCCACACAAAAATGCGCTCCTCCTGCAAGACAAAAGGCTCATCAACAGATCCTATTCTCTGTATAATCCTTTGCTCGCCCTACAGGGAATAACAAAAATAGACAGCCTGTACCTCCGCTGTGACGGAAACAGAAACACGGTCTTCTCCTGAGAGCAGAGTCTGAAGGAGATGCAAGCCGCAGAGATCCTAAAGTGAAGCGATTGTGCCTCAAAACTATGTTTACTCATATCCGAATATGTCTTGCTGTTGTATCTGAAATATGTTTTTTGTGAAGCATGCAAATCACCTGCCTTGATCTCAACACCATTTATATAGATAAAAAGAAAATGACAGCAACCAAAATGTCACAAAAAATCAATTAATACATAGACAAGTAGCGCTACAAATTAACAAGAATATTATGTTGACAAGGGAGTGTGACAGTTCTATTTAGGGGTGTCCAAGCTTTTTGACTTGAAGGCCACAGTGGGCTGGGTGGCAAAAGCAGACTGTTGTAAGGTTACTATATATATATATATATATATATATATATATATATATGGCAACACTAAATTGGCCCTAGTGTGTGAATGTTGTCTGTCTATTTGTGTTGGCCCTGCGATGAGGTGGCGACTTGTCCAGGGTGTACCCCGCCTTCCGCCCGATTGTAGCTGAGATAGGCTCCAGCGCCCCCCGCGACCCCGAAGGGAATAAGCGGTAGAAAATGGATGGATGGATATATATATATACAGTCGTACTTGTAAGTTTACATAGCCTGGGAGAATTGATGATTTCTTGGCCATTCTTCAGAGAATATGAATGATAACACAAAAACATTTCTTCCACTCATGCTTAATGGTTGTGTGAAGCTATTTATTGGCAAACAACTGTGTTTACTCTTTTTAAATCAAAATGACAAAAGAAAGTACCCAAATGGCCCAGATCAAAAGTTTACATACCCCAGTGACTTTGATCTGATAACATGCACAAAAGTTGACACAAACAGGTTTGAATGGCTAATCAATCCTCACCTGTGACATGTTTGTTTGTAATTAACGTGTGTGTATAAAAGGTCAGTGAGTTTCTGGGCTTCTGACAGACCATTGCATCTTTCATCCAGTGCTGCACAGATGTTTCTGGATTCTGAGTCATGGGGAAGGCAAAAGAATTGTCAAAGGATCTGCGAGAAAAGGTACCGTATTTTCCGCACTATAAGGCGCACCTAAAAACCACAATTTTTCTCAAAAGCTGACAGTGCGCCTTATAACCCGGTGCGCTTTATTACGATTCATTTTCATAAAGTTTCGGTCTCGCAACTTCGGTAAACAGCCGCCATCTTTTTTCCCGGTAGAACAGGAAGCGCTTCTTCTTCTACGCAAGCAACCGCCAAGGAAAGCACCCGCCCCCATAGAACAGGAAGCGCTTCACCCGCCCCCATAGAACAGGAAGCGCTTCACCCGCCCCCGGAAGAAGAAGAAAAAACGCGCGGATATCACCGTACGTTTCATTTCCTGTTTACATCTGTAAAGACCACAAAATGGCTCCTACTACGCGACAAGGATCCGGTTCATAAAAAGACGCAATCTCTCCATCTGCACACGGATTACTACCGTATTTCACAGCAACTGATATTCCTGTGAACTGCACTGTGGAACGGGAGCACGTACGGTGAATATTCGCACCACAGGGAATGAGAAGTCATCCTTCACTGTGGTTCTAGCTTGCCATGCTAACTTCCTCCCATGGTGATATTCAAAAGGAAGACCTTGCCAAAAGAGACCTTTCCAGCCGGCGTCATCATAAAAGCTAACTCGAAGGGATGGATGGATGAAGAAAAGATGAGCGAGTGGTTAAGGGAAGTTTACGCGAAGAGGCCGGGTGGCTTTTTTCACACAGCTCCGAAGGCGAACACACCTTCACTAAGACGGGCAGATAGCGCCGGTCGACATACGCCAACATCTGCCAGTGGATCGTAAATGCCTGGGCAGATATTTCGGTCACAACTGTGGTCCGAGCTTTCCGGAAGGCAGGATTCACAGAACTGCTGCACAACAACAGCGACACTGAATCCGATGACTTCGACGAGGCGGAGCCGGCCATTTTTGGATCCCACGCTTGCGCAACTTTTCAATTCGGACACCGAAGACGAAGAATTCGAAGGATTTACGAATGAAGAATAACTTCAGAAGGTGAGCGCTATGTTTATTTTGTGTGTTGTGACATTAACGTTCGAGCAACATTATGTTGCTATTTATTGCTCTACACCATTTTGAATTTTACTATGTTTGTGATTGCACATTTGCGTACATTTTGGGACAGAGTTGTTAGAACGCTGGTTTTCAATATATTATTAAAGTTTGACTGAACTATCTGACTGTTTTTTTGACATTCACTTTAGCGCAGCGTTTTTTTGACATTCACTTTAGCGCAGCGTAGGCGCGGCTTATAGTCCGGGGCGGCTTATTGGTGGACAAAATTATGAAATATGTAATTCATAGAAGGTGCGGCTAATAATCCGGTGCGCCTTATAGTGCGGAAAATACGGTAATTGAACTGCATAAAACAGGAAAGGGGGTATAAAAAGATATCCACGGAATTGAGAATGCCAATCAGCAGTTTTCAAACGCTGATTAAGAAGTGGAAAATGAGGGATTCAGGTAGACCAGCAAAGATTTCAGCCACAACTGCCAGGAAAATAGTTTGAGATGCAAAGGAAAATCCACAAATAACTTCAGCTGAAATACAGGACTCTCTGAAAAATTGTGGTGTGGCTGTTTCAAGATGCACAATAAGGAGGCACTTGAAGAAAAATGGGCTGCATGGTTGAGTCGCCAGAAGAAAGCCATTTCTGCGCAAATGTTACAAAGTATCCCGCTTGCATTACGCCAAACAGCACAGAGACAAGCCTCAAAACTTCTGGAACAAAGTAATTTGGAGAAAATGCATTGAATGAGAAGGTGTGTGTGTGTGTGTGTGTGTATATATATATATATATATATATATATTTTTTTTTTTTTTTTTTTTTTTTTTTTATATATATATATATATATACACACACACCTTCTCATTCATATATACAATTCATATATATATATATATATATATATATATATATATATATATATATATATATATATATATATATATATATATATATATATATACACACACACACACACAGTACAGGCCAAAAGTTTGGACTCACCTTCTCATTCAATGCATTTTCTTTATTTTCATGACTATTTACATTGTAGATTGTCACTTCCCAAAATAAAAAGGGTATCAAGAAAAAAAAAAGAAAAAAAAAAAATATATATATATATATATATATATATATATATATATATATATATATATATATATATATATATATATATATATTAATTTTTTAAAATTAATATATTTGCAAATAAGCCAAATGACAAACAGGGGGAAAAAAGAACATTTACGCTATTCGGCGGTGTAAAATCATGATAATCCTACACTTTCGAATTTTTCATTTCTCTTGGCTCCATTTCCAGTGATGACGACAACAAAAATGTGGCTAATATGAAACATCGACAGGCAGCTAGCAGGTTTCACACACACATATGTGTGTGTGAAACCTGCTAGCTGCCTGTTATGAGTGTTTCAGTCATACAAACATGGCGCACTTAGCAAAATACTGAAAATATTGGTAGTATTAGCATTAGTTATGTAAAAATGTGTATGTTTGAGAAGGCTGAGGAAAACTAATTAGTAGAAGCAGTACATGAAATCAGGTGAGAAGGGAAGCCAAGAGGGACACAATGGTGGAAAGCATGCATAGGAAATAATGAAAAGACCTCGGATAAGCGGAAGAAAATGGATGGATGGATGGATGTACAATAAACAGAAATAAATATAATTCGTAATATATATCTTAATATATGATATTGGGTCGATTTAAATATTCTTTGACTAGGCTTTAATTCTAATTCCAGAGAGGGATGCACTGACAAAGTAAGACATTCGCTAAGAAAAACAAGAAGACAGACCATTAGGAGGAAGACACTGTCTGAATATAAATTAAAACCAAAATAAATTAAAAAGCTGCTGGTGCCACAGCTCATATTCAGCAGCAATGCAGTCTCTTTCCGCACCGAATTACCATAAAAGATCAACAATTGTGATCCTGGGCTTAGTCTGTACGAACATGTTGATCAGTTTAAAATGCTGTTAGACTTTTAGGATTGTCAGACTGTGACAGACAACTTAACAATTAAAAAAAAAAAAGGATATTGATGAACAAGATTTGTGGAATCAAATATATTTCTGTGAACATTTTAATGAATTTACATGTAAACCTTTCTATGAAAGCTTGAAACAGTTTGCTGTTAAAAAAAAAAAATTAAATAGTAAATAAAGCAGTACTGTTACAAAAGAGATCGGATAAAAAGAGGTTCTGCCTAGAACGTACAGCCCTGGGGCCGGCTCGGGCCCGCAAACAGGATTTATCCGGTCCGCGAGATGAGTTTGCCAAGTATAAAAAATGAGCTGACATTTTCGAATGTAAGAAACTGCTGTTCTAAATGTGTCCACCAGATGTCGCAATAGCAATCTTATGTATCCCCTAAGCAAGAGTGTGTGTGACTTTAGAGGGGGCGGAGCTATGTGCCACTTGCACAACACTTCCTTGTTTGGACACTACAGACTTAGGCTGGGATAGTATGGTATAGTATAGTATATAGATTGTCACAGTGGCGGACCGTGCGTTTCCCACCTAGGCATTCAGTGATGTCCAACTTCAATAATTACCTCTCAAAATACCATAATTGATGTCACCACATGACCAATGCTGGAGAAATACTATATAGAAACACATTTACGCACTAAATAAATGGTAAATGGGTTATACTTGTATAGCGCTTTTCTACCTTCAAGGTACTCAAAGCGCTTTGACACTATTTCCACATTCACCCATTCACACACACGTTCACACACTGATGGCGGGAGCTGCCATGCAAGGCCATAATCACGACCCATCAGGAGCAAGGGCGAAGTGTCTTGCTTAAGGACACAATGGATGTGACGAGGTTGGAAGAAGGTGGGGATTGAACCAGGAACCCTCAGATTGCTGGCACGGCCACTCTTCCCAACCGCGCCACGCCGACCCTACTGGGCATTGAATCACCACCATTTAAAAATCCATAAACCCACATCAGCAATTAAAACATATCTTATGTGGTACTGTCAAAATTTAAATTGCAAAAAACATAATAAACGTAAAAAAAATAAAGAAATAAAATATTTGAAGTGACAATTTGTAGCACCCATTCGACGCCGTATAGCCCCTCGTAGTTGGTTGATTTGAGTGGAAATAGCGGGCATTTCCCCATTTTAAGATGTGGTTTCTCTTAAGTATCCTTCTTGAAAATGGCCTTGCAAATATATATCTGCCACCTAATCAACATGTTGCTCTCCTTCTTTGTGAGTACCAGGCAATTTTTCTGTGGCTTTCTATGGCACCTGTGCCACTTCCTGATTCCGCAACTTGTGATTGGATACTCACTTGGGACTCCCAAGTGAGTAGCCAATCACAGCGTAAGGCCAGCTAGAAGGCCTTACTGACAACAACTCGTGATCTGATTGGCTATCACAACTGTCTATCACCTGTATGTCCCCGTTCACTGACAGTGCACAGACGCCCGCATTGTTGATTCTGAAGTCCCCGGGCAGATTTGGTACAGCATGGCAACATAAGCTAGCTGAATTCTGATTGGATAAAAACTCTATAACCTAAAAACAACAGCATTGGAAAGAGCATAATATGACATGAAGAGAATATGAATACTTTTAGATATTTAGGAAAAGTAAATTATGAATTACTTTTATCCTTTATTATGATTGATTGATTGATTGATTGAGACTTTTATTAGTGGATTGCACAGTACAGTACATATTCCGTACAATTGACCACTAATTGGTAACACCCGAATAAGTTTTTCAACTTGTTTGAGTCGGGGTCCACGTTAATCAATTCATGGTATAAATATATACTATCAGCATAATACAGTCAACACACAAGTAATGTCATCAGAGTATATACATTGAATTATTTACATTATTTACAATCCGGGGGGTGGTATGTGGAGGGGGTTGGGGCAGGGGGGTTAATCAACAATAATATCATCTGAGAAATGGACATTGAAACAGTGTAGGTCTGACTTCGTAGGATATGTACATCGAGCAGTGAACATAGTGAGCTCAGAAAGCATAAGAACAAGTATATACATTTGATTATTTACATTTGATTATTTACAATCCGGGGAGGTGGGATGTGGTGGGGGGAGGGTGTTAGTCTAGGGTTGTAGTTGCCTGGAGGTGTTCTTTTAGTGCGGTTTTGAAGGAGGATAGAGATGCACTTTCTTTTACACCTGTTGGGAGTGCATTCCATATTGATGTGGCATAGAAGGAGAATGAGTTAAGACCTTTGTTAGATCGGAATCTGGGATTAACGTCGTTTGTGGAGCTCCCCCTGGTGTTGTGTTTATGGTGGTCATTTACGTTAAGGAAGTAGTTTGACATGTACTTCGGTATCAGGGAGGTGTCGCGGATTTTATAGACTAGGCTCAGTGCAAGTTGTTTTACTCTGTCCTCCACCCTGAGCCAGCCTACCTTGGAGAAGTGGGTAGGAGAGAGATGTGTTCTGGGGTGGAGATCTAGAAGTAATCTGACTCGCTTGTTCTGGGATGTTTGGAGTTTAGATTTGAGGGATTTGGAGGTGCTAGGGTACCAGGAGGTGCATGCGTAATCGAAAAAGGGTTGAATGAGAGTTCCCGCTTGAATCCTCATGGTGCTTTTGTTGACCAGAGAGGAGATCCTGTAGAGAAATCTTGTTCGTTGGTTGACCTTTTTGATTACCTTGGTTGCCATTTTATCACAGGAAAGATTAGCCTCTAGAATGGAACCTAGGTAGGTGACCTCATCTTTCCTGGTGATAACAATGTCACCCACTTTTATAGTGAAGTCACTGACTTTCTTAAGGTTGATGTGGGACCCAAACAGGATAGATTCCGTTTTACCTAAGTGTATGGATAACTTATTGTCAGCGAGCCAGGTGCAAATGCTACAGAGTTCGGCACTGAGGATTTTTTCCACCTGTGACTTGTCCTTGCCGGATACCAGCAGGGCCGAGTCATCTGCAAACAAGAACAATTCACAGTCGCATGCTGATGATCATGATTCCTGGTTATGTTAGGCCAGCAGAGAAGGCCTTTCTGGTCCTGACGGCACACCACTGGATTGTCACGTCAAAGCCTTGATTGTCAAAGATGTTGGTAATTTACGTTTTTATTCTCAAATAAATGCTTTTGATAATCATTACATTTAACTGGGGACACATTTTCTGGGAGCACAGAAATATGTTGAAATATTATGTATCCCCTTCTAACCTCATGTGTGATTAATGAAATGAGGGTAATTTCAGAAATGTTGTTGATGTTACATATGTACAGAATAAAGCACAATATGTTAGTACATCAGTCAAGGTTACATGAGTAAATTACCTTAATAACATCCTGTAATTTGATATTATTATTCATTTCATCTTCTGATTGAATAAAAATTAACACAGTATAGCTCGGTTGGTAGAGTGGCCGTGCCAGCAACTTAAAGGTTCCAGGTTCGATCCCCGCTTCCGCCAACCTAGTCACTGCCGTTGTGTCCTTGGGCAAGACACTTTACTCACCTGCTCCCAGTGCCACCCACACTGGTTTAAATGTAACTTAGATATTGGGTTTTACTCTGTAAAAGCGCTTTGAGTCACTAGAGAAAAGCGCTATATAAATATAATTAACTTCACTTCAACACCAATAGGAGCATTTTAATACTCCCAGACTCAATTCCACCTGTTATTCTCATGAACATTATGACATAATTTATTCAGAAAGTATAAATAATGACACATTTAGATAGAAAACTATTAACCCCAACATGGAAGTGTAAAAAAAACATTATTTGATTTGTACAATATTAGAATGTGCTTGTTCTATTTTAAAACATAGAAAACAATCTGAAGTTGTCTTTTATTTGATCTTTTTTGTCTTTTATTAAATTATCATGCCATGATTTTACCAGTCCAGTCCACTTGGGAATAGATTTTCCTTCACGTGACCTTTGAGCTAAAATGAGCTAAATGAGCTGAAACTTGTGGCATAGAACATAGGTCAATCATGTCCAAAGTTAATAGTAGAACATTGTGTGTAAGTTATGGCCAAGATGGTCAGAAATTGATGTTTTCTGTTGTCTACCCTCGCACGAGATACTGTTATCATAGGCACTCCAGCCCTCCCAACGAACCTTCCTTTCCCATACTTTTCTCCTTTCTGGGTTGCGGGGAAAGAGGTGCAAATGCTTCCCACAGTTCTTGCTAGTAGAGCAGACCCATGCTGCACAACAGGGGAAGTGAAGTGAAGTGAATTATATTTATATAGCGCTTTTTCTCTAGTGACTCAAAGCGCATTACATAGTGAAACCCAATATCTAAGTTACATTTAAACCAGTGTGGGTGGCGCTGGGAGCAGGTGGGTAAAGTGTCTTGCCCAAGGACACAACGGCAGATACTAGGATGGCGGAAGCGGGTATCGAACCTGCAACCCTCAAGTTGCTGGCACGGCCGCTCTACCAACCGAGCTATACCGCCCCACAACAGGGCATGTTTACACGACTAGAAAACTCTTAAATTAATTGAGGAAGTGCTATGCACGCATAGCGCCAGCTGTAGCCAGCTCAAAGTTGGTAACAAACATGGCGCCATGTAGTCACTAGGGATGATGTTTGATAAGAAATTATCGAGTTCGAGTCTATTATCGAATCTTCTTATCGGACCGATTCCTTATCGATTCTCTTATAGAGTCCAGATAGGTTGTTGTATATGGAAAAAAAACACAATATTTGGTTTAACAAATCACTTCACATTCTCTACTGCTCGCTACTATAGTATTACCATATCTGAGCTATTGTGCAGAAATGTGGGGAAATAACTACAAATGTGCGCTACATTCGTTAACCGTGTTACAAAAAACATAAATTAGACTAAAACATAATGTTGGATATAGAGAACATACAAACACTTTATTTATTGAGTCAAAAATATGAAAGTTCGATGATTTGGTAAAATTGCAAACAGCTAATATATATATATATATATATATATATAGCGGTATAGCTCGGTTGGTAGAGCGGCCGTGCAAGCAACTTGAGGGTTCCAGGTTCAATCCCCGCTTCCGCCATCCTAGTCACTGCTGTTGTGTCCTTGGGCAAGACACTTTACCCACCTGCTCCCAGTGCCACCCACACTGGTTTAAATGTAACTTAGATATTGGGTTTCACTATGTAAAGCGTTTTGAGTCACTAGAGGAAAGCGCTATATAAATATAATTCACTTCACTTCACTTCACTAAAATGATGTGGAATTAAATGATGGAATGGATTAAGTAAATAAGTTAAACATTGTACTGATATGATCCACTTTAAGAGGTTGTTCAAATGAATAGTGCTTACAAAGTACAAAGAAGAAGAATTATGACAAATACTTTCAACCTTATTGAAAATAAGATATTCTTCATCTCAGTATATTAATAATGACTGAATTAATTAATTACATATTACAAAACTGTTGTATATACTAATTCACAGATATTTTTATTATAAAAAGGTCAGTAAATGATGTATATATTTGTAAACGCTATGAAGTGGAAAAGGGGTAGGATTAAATAAGCTTTGCTTCTTCCTACTCCTATAAAGTGAAATGATATGAAACTGTGATGTATTATGATGTGGTCGGATCATGTTTTGTTTAGTTATGTTCTGTTAGTTTTGGACTTCCTTAGTTGTTTTGTGCATTTCGGGGGTTTGTTTTAGTCACCATGGTTACTTATGATTTTCACCTGCCTTGTACGCACACCTGTTGCTCATCGCCTTTTCTGGTCACTGGTCGTGGCTTCATTGTTTGCATTTGCAACAGTTACGTTGGCATTCTGGTTTTCGAGCTCATGATTCCTGTGCTAAAGTTACCTTAGCTTCTAGTATTCCTGTGCTAAGTAAGTTTTTGCTTTACCTTCTTGTGCGAACGGCACGCTTTCCTTTTGTTTCGTTCCTGTCTGTTGTAATGTGTATGATTTATGAGAAATAAATCATCTCCTACCTGCACGCTTTCGTCCGGAGCCGTCAGTTTTGCGTCCCGGGAACGAACCGCAGCACGCTGCACCCCACCGTGACAAATGACTGAGCTACGTGACGTCATTTCTTGTGATGTCTCACGGGGCGTTTCTTGTCGGGGCGGGATTCGTTCCCAGGGATTCGAATAAAGAACCAACTCTTTTTCTTTACTTTAGTGGTCTCGATAACGGGTACCGGTTCTCAAAAAGGGATTCGAGTCTGAGGACTCGGTTCTTTTCTTATCGAACAACCGGGAAAACCGGGTTCGAGCATCATCCCTAGTAGTCACGCGAGGGCGTTCGACCAATGAGGAGATCGTCTGAAACCGAGTTGTCTATACTGTCTATAGCAGGGGTGGGCAATTAATTTTTACCGGGGGCCGCATGAGCAACCCGAGCACTGCTGAAGGGCCACATCGACAATATTTCAATTAAATTTTGCTCATTATTTTTGATGTACCGCAAGATAAATAATAAGAATAATAATAATTAATAATAATAATAATAATACTTTCATTTAACCTAACTTAACATTATACAAAAGCAGATTGCTTTTGATGGTTTTATTTTTAACACTGTCTTACACTACACTTCCTGATGTACAATACATTGCAAAAATGTCAATTTCTGCACAGGGTTAATTTAAAGTTTATCCTGCATCCTTTTTAAAAGTCCAACATTTTTCCCTGTCAGATTTGGACAACCATCTGTTGTCACACCTGCCAGCTTGCATTTAGCTATGTGAACAAGTCATTACCTGTGGTTGTCCCTTTTAATTGACTGCATGGCTGCCAGCTCCTCCGTGATTTGAAAGTCAGCAGTTATCCCACGTAAGAAGATGAGCAGCTGGGCGGTGTAACGTACATCACAGCTCTCATCCAAAGCCAGCGAAAAACAGTCAAAGTCGGCCGTTCTGTTCTTCAGCTGAAGCTCCAAGTTTCAGGTGTTGTGCCGGATAATGTACCCCCGGCGTAGAATGCACCGCCTGACGGGAGTGTTAAAGCCCACACTTAAAGTTTCCACGTGCAAGATTGAATCTATTTAAAAAAGTTATTTAATAAGAAGCCAAAAGTGCAAAAACAATAATGTTTGTGTTGGAGGGGTTGTGAATGAATGAAATATGAAATCCGTGCTGCAGTCTGCAGGTGTACCTAATGTTGTGGCCCAGCAGCAACTGAAGCACAGATTTCATATTTCATTCATTCACAACTCCTCCAACACGAACATTATTGTTTTTGCCGTAGAATGCCCAGGTCTGGTCTATAGTCTATACACTACTGCCATCTAAGGTCTTGGAATTGCAACTGCATGCAAAGTCGACTATAATATTTGCAAATGAGACTCAGAAGTGTAATAAGAAAACTGTCAAAATCGGCTTAGCTAGAGTAGGACCCCAACGCAGAGCAGAACAATTAATAATAATAATAATAATAATAATAACAAAAACAGCACTCAAAAGGGAATGTGGAAAAAAATAACTACGAATGCACACTTAGGATGTGAGGAACAGAAAATGCACACAGAAGGCGTGAAGTAACAATTAACACTACGCGGCAACGAGCCACAGGGAATGAGAACCGTGAGTGGAGCCAAAGCAGAGAAGATGTACACAACTGGAAGGGTGGATCATCAGGAATCTTCTGGGGCCAAGTGAAGGGACCGGACATCTTAAGTAGTCAGGAGGAAATGAGTATCGGGTGTGGGCGCAGGTGGCTACAACAAAAAGAAGATAGGCGGCAGTAAATATTCTACATAATACATATTGTTATGAACGTGCCTGTTACTACATTGTATATAGACTTGCAGTGTGTATGCAAAACGTTGATGGATTATTTTGAAGTTGTTTTAGAGGTCTTTGAAGGCTACAACTGTGACTCCCATTAGTCACATCTTGCAAGCGTTTTTTTATCATCTTTAAATCACCCCCCCCCCCCAAAAGGCAACATTTCAAAAGTAGTGCAGTTCCCCTTTAAGCGCAAACGAGAGACTAGGGCCCTTTGTGCATAAGAAAGTAGTCTGTTTGCCCGTCATTCAGTGCAATAAAAACCCTGTTAGCATATTATAGCAAATACACACCTTAATTCATACATTTGTCTCAAACTTCAGGCCTGTGGCGCCAGACTATCTTCACTAATTTGCGGCTGTGTCTTTGGCCTTCACTCCACCAGACTGCTATCATTATAAATTGTGTTGGAGACACTGATGTGTGTTTTGGCAGACGTTTGCTTTTGGAGGCACCCACTTGCGGTGCTGACGTACGCAATCCACAATGCTTCTGCGAGAATGAGACCAACGCTATATAATTTACCTGTGACATGTTTTAATAAATGCTTGTGAGATTTTCCAGAATACCCCACCGCTGACTGTTCAAGAAAAGAATGCTGGTAGAGTCTACAGGAGTCCCCAAACAAAGAAACCCGCGTGACTCAGTCTCTGTGCTTCTTTTTTTCTTTAACTGTAAAAAAATTAAAAAGATGTTTTGACAAATACAGACTATCTTTGAACCTCAGCAAAACTAAAATAATGCTATTTGGTACCAGTAGAAGAGAAAGTCAAACACAAATACAGATAGACGGAGTAAATATCGAAAGGGTAAAAGAAAACACATTTTTGGGTGTACTAATAGATGATAATATGAATTGGAAATCTCATGTAAAAAATATACAACATAAAGTTTTAAGAAACACGTCAATAATGAATAAAGCAAAACAGGTTCTAGACCGGCAGCACGGTTGTACAGGGGTTACTGCATGTGCCTCACAATACAAAGGTCCTGAGTTCAATCCCGAGCCCGGGATCTTTCTGTGTGGAGTTTGCATGTTCTCCCCGTGACTGCGTGGGTTCCCTCCGGGTACTCCGGCTTCCTCCCACCTCCAAAGACATGCACCTGGTTGATTGGCAACACTAAATTGGCCCTAGTGTGTGAATGTGAGTGTGAATGTTGTCTGTCTATCTGTGTTGGCCCTGCGATGAGGTGGGATAGACTCCGGCACTCACCGCGACTCCAAAAAAGACAAGCGGTAGAACATGGATGGATGTTCTAGACCAAAAATCACTTCATATTCTCTACTGCTCACTAGTGTTACCATATCTGAGTTATTGTGCAGAAATATGGGGAAACAACTACAAATTTGCGCTTCATTCACTAACTGTGTTACAAAAAAGATCAATCCCCACCTAGTACCAACCTCGTCACGTCCGTTGTGTCCTGAGCAAGACACTTCACCCTTGCTCCTGATGGGTGCTGGTTAGCGCCTTGCATGGCAGCTCCCTCCATCAGTGTGTGAATGTGTGTGTGAATGGGTAAATGTGGAAGTAGTGTCAAAGCGCTTTGAGTACCTTGAAGGTAGAAAAGCGCTATACAAGTACAACTCATTTATCATTTATTTATCATTTAATTAGAATAATACATAATGTTGGATATAGAGAACATACAAACCCTTTTTTTATTAAATCACAATTATTGAAATTCAACCATTTGGTGCATTTGCAAACAGCTAAAATGATGTACAAAGCAAACTATATCCTGCTACCCAAGAATGTACAACAATTCTTCTCAACAAAAGAGGTCAAATATAACCTCAGAGGAAAATCTAATTTAAAACATTTGTATGCTCGTACAACACTAAAACCTTTAGTATATCAGTATGTGGAATTAAATTATGGAATGGATTAACCAAAGAAATCAAACAAAGCACCAATATGATTCAGTTTAAGAGACTGTTCAAACTACAAGTGTTCACAAAGTACACAGAACAATAATGATTTTTTTTCCTTTTTTTTTTTTTTATTGAGACAAAGATTATTTATGTATTTAATATTTGTATGCTTACTTGGTATATTATTTATTTGTTCACTGTTGTGTCACAGAGAACAAGGAAAGTGGATAAAATTGCTATGGAAAAGGGGGTAGGATTAAATAAGCTCTCCCTCTTCCTACTCCTTTTCGGACGTGCTGTAATGAAACAACTGGAAATATGTGATGCATTACATTGTATCGTATGCATGTTCGAAATAAACTGAAACTGAAACTGAACTGAGTCTACAGGAGTCCCCAAACAAAGAATCCCACATGACTCAGTGTCTGTGCTTTTTTTTTCTTTTTCTAAACTTTCCAAAATAAGCCATAATGGGGCCAACGAAAGTTACGAGTACCGGCACTTTGATAAAGAAGGCGAGAAACACTACATACATCAAGAAGGAACTTGTAGCACTCCACTCTCCGCTCTGTGAAACTCCAAATTTCCCCACTTTTGCACTGTACTGCTGTAAAAGGAAAGTTATTTTGGACTAATGACTTCAAGTGGGCCGGCCTCACATAGGGTGGTCCAGTTAGTTATGTTTCAAAGTAGCTCAGGCAGGGGAAAACACTCATTAAACATCATTCTTCCTCTCCTCTCTTCTTCATGGCCCCTTCCTAGCCCACCCTCTCTCTGTGTATTTCTCCTCTTCCTCATTTCAAAGACCAAAAAGCCTTTCCTGCTCCTTCGTCCGGAGTCCGGAGGTAGATCACTTTAATTCTGCTTCACAGATCTTTTTCAAAACGACCCAAGACCCGAGGACCTCAGAACCGTTGACCGTTGGATGAACTCAGGCCGACCAGCCGAGCACTGGGCGCTTGTAAACACAGCCATCGTCTCACACGCTCTTATTGCCCCCCAAAGCATGTTGGGGTTTTTTTGTGTGTGTGTGTCCCCCCCGGCCTCTAAATTCATGAGCGCTTGTCACACTGTCGCCTCTTGTTGGCTGTCACTTTGCACAGAGAGGCTGCTTAATGATTTAAAAGTACATGCCAGGGAGTGCATTTTAGCTGTGCCTTGTCCCATTTTATATGAGAACTCCGCTCTCTCTAAAATTTGCATCATTTATATGTAATTATTGCCAACGTTTATTACTTGACATCGACTCTGCCGTCGCTTGCTGTTATCACAAACCAATCAGGCCAATAAACTTGTGGTTAATACGGGAGGAAAGACGCAACGCCTTCATTTTTGTTTTTCCACTTCCTTAAAGGGCATGCGGGTGAAGGATTTGCGGTGATAATGTCTTCAGGTGCCAGAGTTTAGGGATTAAACACATTCCAATTTAAACAGCACAACTGCTATGGTGATGACCTTTGCCTGGATGACATATAGGCTGTGTGTCGAGCCCACCAACATTATTGCCCAATGATAACGTCGGCTGTATTATTGTTTTGTTAGGGTATGTGTTTATTGTTTATTGAGTATGTCATAGTCAGCCCCACATCACACATGTAGTACAAAATATACATACATATCTCCATCTTGTGCTCAATGGCAATATTATTAGTTCACAAAAAAAGAAAAGAAAATTGAATTAAGAAAATTAAATTAAATTGAACTAAACATATCTGAAAAGGGTAATGGGAAGAAGTATAAACTTTTTGAATCCCCCCCTTTTTACACAGTTACTTTAAAGGCCTACTGAAACCCACTACTACCGACCACGCAGTCTGATAGTTTATATATCAATGATGAAATCTTAACATTGCAACACATGCCAATACGGCCGGGTTAGCTTACTAAAGTGCAATTTTAAATTTTGCGCGAAATATCCTGCTGAAAACGTCTCGGTATGATAACGCTGCGCGTGACGTCACGGATTGGAGAGGACATTTTGGGACAGCATGGTGGCCAGCTATTAAGTCGTCTGTGTTCATTGCAAAATTCCACAGTATTCTGGACATCTGTGTTGGTGAATCTTTTGCAATTTGTTCAATGAACAATGGAGACAGCAAAGAAGAAAGCTGTAGGTGGGAAGCGGTGTATTGCGACCGACTGCAGCAACACAAACACAGCCGGTGTTTCATTGTTTACATTCCCGGAAGATGACAGTCAAGCTTTACCATTGGTCTGTGGAGAACTGGGACAACAGAGACTCTTACCAGGAGGACTTTGAGTTGGATGCGCAGACGCGGTACCGTGAGTACGCATGGAGCTGCGGCTTCCAAACATTTGATCGCTTGCCCATACGTGCGTGCCGCTATGTGCATGTCACGTACGTAACTTTGGGGACTTTGGGGAAATATATGTGCTGTATGAACTTTGGGGAGGTGAACGGTACTTTGGGCTGTGGGATTGAGTGTGTTGTGCAGGTGTTTGAGTTGTATCGGCGGGTTATATGGACGGGAGGGGGGAGGTGTTTGTTATGCGGGATTAATTTGTGGCATATTAAATATAAGCCTGGTTGTGTTGTGGCTAATAGAGTATATATATGTCTTGTGTTTATTTACTGTTTTAGTCATTCCCAGCTGAATATCAGGTCCCACCCGCCTCTCACAGCATCTTCCCTATCTGAATCGCTCCCACTGCCCTCTCGTCCTTCACTCTCACTTTCCTCATCCACAAATCTTTCATCCTCGCTCAAATTAATGGGGAAATCGTCGCTTTCTCGGTCCGAATCGCTCTCGCTGCTGGTGGCCATGATTGTAAACAATGTGCAGATGTGAGGAGCTCCACAACCTGTGACGTCACGCTACTCGTCTGCTACTTCCAGTACAGGCAAGGCTTTTTTATCAGCGACCAAAAGTTGCGAACTTTATCGTCGATGTTCTCTACTAAATCCTTTCCGCAAAAATATGGCAATATCGCGAAATGATCAAGTATGACACATAGAATGGACCTGCTATCCCCGTTTAAATAAGAAAATCGCATTTCAGTAGGCCTTTAACTAATATCCAGTTTCCTCTGAACCACATTTTACCTACTCAGTGGCCTAGTGGTTAGAGTGTCCGCCCTGAGATCGATAGGTTGCGAGTCATACCAAAGACTATAAAAATGGGACCCATTACCTCCCTGCTTGGCACTCAGCATCAAGGGTTGGAATCGGGGGTTAAATCACCAAAAATGAATCCCGGGCGCGGCCACCACCGCTGCTCACTGCTCCCCTCAACTCCCAGGGCGTGAACAAGGGGGTGGATCAAATGCAGAGGACAACTTTCACCACACCTAGTGTGTGTGTGACAATCATTGGTACTTTAACTTTATCAAATTCATCTGGATCCACATAACTCAGAACTATGTGCTTACAATTCTCAATATATAAGTAAGTCATATAAGTCCTTCATACTCATACTCAAAATAAGCCGAGACCTCACTTTACCGAACCTAAATATTAGATTTGTACAATTTCTTAAAATGCTCAATGTTTGAACAGTGTTTGAGCTCATCACTCTGGCTGCTCCATATTTTCACCCCACAGACTGAGACACAAAAACGTTTCCTTGTGCTAAGTGCTAAAGTGTGTTTATATTTTGCCGTTCCTCTGAGGTTATACCCCACATAACTTTCAAACAATAAACTTTGAATATTTGCAGGCAATTGATAACGTCTTGCTTTAAACATGATAAGCCCTGTCAAATATTCTACTAAATGGGGAAATGTTAACAGTTTTTGTCACGGCCAGGGTGCAATCCAATGCGCACTCATCTGTGCGCTCTGCTGATTGTGCCTCCAAGAGCGCACCTGCGCGCGCCACTCCAGCAGAGGCACAGCTGCAATCAATCACCAGTAATCAGCGCACCTGTGGTTGATCAGAGGTCCTGCCTTCAAAAGCCTGCACAATCTGCTATCCCAGACCAGAATGTAATCATCTGTTCGCGTACAGTAGTCCGACAAGTCTAGCTCTATGCGCACTCGTCGCTCTCTGTTTTCTTCCTCATCATATTGATTGTCTCGTGTCCTCCTTGTCGCTCCAACAGCAGACTTCCGTTCCCACGTTGACGAGCTGTGTGTCTCGTCTTTCCTTGTTCCCTTGGCTTCCCTGACTGCCTCTTGGATCTCGACCTCCCGCTTGGACACCAACCTTTGACGCCTCGCTATACCCCGACTACTTCCTGCTTGTCACACGGATGTATGAGCCTGCCCTGCCCCTTTTAGACTTGCCTCTCGCTCAACACTCTGGTAACACTCAGCAGTTAATTCCTACACATAGTCTCACACCCAGGGGCGCCAAAAAGGGGGGGTAAAGAAGGCGGATTCTAGGGGCCCATGATGGAGGGGGGCCCAGAGAGGCCCCTAATGATGATGAAATTATAATACAGAAAAAATAATGACACTGTGTTGGGGCCCTGTAAAGATTATTTTCATGGGGCCCAAAATCCCTAGCGGCGCCCCTGCTCACACCATACACCCTTGAATTTTTGTCATACTCCATTCCCTTGTTTATTAGTATTATTGTTTCGTTATTATATATATATATCAGTGACGTGCAGTCAGGGGAGGCAGGTGAGGCGGGGCCTCACGTGCCATCATGGAAAGAAAAAAAATGTAAAAAGAAAAAAAAAAAAATTAAATTATATGTATCCAGTGATTATACTATAAAGTTATTTTCCATTTAACTTCACCAGTTTTAGATTATTTTTATTCAAAATCGCTGAATTTTCACATTTGCCGTTCAAATACTGAGAAGAGACTTGCGGTGAGTCAGTTGAGGCACGTCACTGAGTTGTGCCTCACCATGGATTGCGCAATGACTCGGCTAACTGCTGGCCTGCTGTGCAGTGAGACCGTATTGCTATATGAATTATATTATACATTTCCATAGGTTAGCTAGCTGAGGTATATAATGTACAGTGTATTTTGTCAACAACTGTATGTGTGTAACGTATTTCTTGTGCTGAGCAATCATAAAACGGCTGCAAAAGACGCACTGGGTGAGGCTCGCAGTAATCCCGCCTCCTGGTGGTAGAGGGCGGTAGTGATCCCAGAGATCATTCATGCGACTACTCGGCTGCAGAAGAAGTGACAACAAGCAGCAACAGTTAGCAGCGATCGTTTATTTTTTCCTCTTGCCTGAACTTTTAACATGGAGGATTACATATCTAAAATAAAACAGTTTTCTAAACTGGACTTTCAATCGAAGCAGGAGGTAATACTTAAAGGAAGATCTCCATCGAGACAGAGAGACTTTTTAAAATGAAGAAAGATAAGGAAGACTTCTATAAACAAGTCATCGATGCTTTTGTTCAAAAGGAGCTGCGCATGGACTTCATTTATAAGTAAAGGTAAGACCATAATAATGTTTTTTTTTATTAAATGTGCTTTTTTGTGAGCTACAGTTTGTATGTGTAAAGTTAAAGTTAAGTTAAAGTACCAATGATTGTCACACACACACTCGGTGTGGTGAAATTTGTCCTCTGCATTTGACCCATCCCCTTTTCACCCCCTGGGAGGTGAGGGGAGCAGTGGGCAGCAGCGGCACCATGCCCGGGAATCATTTTTGGTGATTTAACCCCCAATTCCAACCCTTGATGCTGAGTGCCAAGCAGGGAAGAATGCTGGTATGAGCTTTTAAACATAACCCGTTAACTGCTGCTAATCAAATGGTGAATAAGATACTCTTTAGGGTTCATATGTTTGTAAATCTGAGATGAAGTCAGTGCCTCACCAGCCATCAACCTCACCGCACGTCACTGATATACAGTATATGTATGTATGTATGTATATATATGTATGTATGTCTATATGTATACCGTAATTTTCGGAGTATAAGTCGCACCGGAGTATAAGTCGCACCTGCAGAAAATGCATAACAAAGAAGGAAAAAAACATATATAAGTCGCACTGGAGTATAAATCGCATTTTTTGGGGAAATTTATTTGATAAAACCCAACACCAAGAATAGACATTTGAAAGGCAATTTAAAATAAATAAAGAATAGTGAACAACAGGCTGAATAAGTGTACGTTATATGAGGCATAAATAACCAACTGAGAACGTGCCTGGTATGTTAACATAGCATATTATGGTAAGAGTCATTCAAATAACTATAACATATAGAACATGCTATACGTTTACCAAACAATCTGTCACTCCTAATCGCTAAATCCCATGAAATCTTATACGTCTAGTCTCTTACGTGAATGAGCTAAATTATATTATTTGATATTTTACGGTAATGTGTTAATAATTTCACACATAAATCGCTCCTGAGTATAAGTCGCACCCCCGGCCAAACTATGAAAAAAACTGCGACTTATAGTCCGAAAAATACGGTATACATGTATATAGGTGTGTATGTATATGAGTTAAATACCAAGCTCTTGTTGTCTGTGCCGTCTACTCCCCCCGTACATAACAGTTTTGACCTTTTTAAAAATAAGCTATTATTATTATTATATGCTCCTTGAATCCCACATTATGGATAATTCTAAGTGCCTGTTTTTGTAAGATTGTTAAGGGATGTATGTTGCTTTTATAATTATTTCCCCAAACTTCTGCACAGTAACTTAAGTGAGGATAAAATGAGTGAATAGTAGAGTTGCTGGAGGGATTTTCCATCTAGCTCTTGTCGTAGGTAGGCTCCTTGCACTGGAGTGCAAGTGGCAGTTCGAGTCCGGACCCAGATGCCATCCCATGCAATCCTGGACCTATATTCAATTACTTAAGTATTTTGAAATAGTGTGTCTTGTATTTATGTTAACATTCAGTAAGGCTAGCGAGTATAGAGCGCTAGCTTGCTTCGCTGGTAAATAATATCACTGGTCTGTGAGCTTCTCCAGGTGTGGTTATCAATCAGTTTTACCATCATTTCCATTTAAAATGGTAATACCAACCACCAGGAGTTCTACCACGGTTTACCGTAAATAACAGTTAACGTTACATCCCTAGTGTATATATACAGTACAGGCCAAAAGTTTGGACACACCTTCTCCTCCATTCAATGGGTTTTCTTTATTTTCCTGACTATTTACATTGTAGATTGTCACTAAAGGCATCAAAACTATGAATGAACACATGTGGAGTTATGTACTTAACAAAAAGGGTGAAATAACTGAAAACATGTTTTATATTCTATCAATTTTATCCCATTTCCTTGTTCTCTGTAACAGAACAGTGATCAAATAAATATTAAATAATATACCATAGTAAGCATACAATTATTAAATACATAAATAATATTTGTCTCAATACAGGAAAAAAAAGGTTCAAGGTGTTAATCATAATTCTTGTTCCGTGTACTTTGTGAACATTTGTAGTTTGAACAATCTCTTAAAGTGAATCATATCGGTGCTTTGTTTGATTTCTTTGGTTAATCCGCTCCATAATTTAATTCCACATACTGATATGCTGAAGGTTTTAAGTAGAGATGTCCGATAATATCGGCCGATAAATGCGTTAAAATGTAATATCGGAAATTATCGGTATCGGTTTTTTTTTTATCGGTATCAGGTTTTTTTTTTGGTTTTTTTTATTAAATCAACATAAAAAACACAAGATACACTTACAATTAGTGCACCAACCCAAAAAACCTCCCGCCCCCATTTACACTCATTCACACAAAAAGGTTGTTTCTTTCTGTTATTAATATTCTGGTTCCTACATTATATATCAATATATATCAATACAGTCTGCAAGGGATACAGTCCGTAAGCACACATGATTGTGCGTGCTGCTGATCCACTAATAGTACTAACCTTTAACAGTTAGTTTTACTAATTTTCATTAATTACTAGTTTCTATGTAACTGTTTTTATATTGTTTTACTTTATTTTTTATTCAAGAACATTTTTTGAATTTATTTATCTTATTTTATTAATTTTTAAAAAAAAGCACCTTATCTTCACCATACCTGGTTGTCCAAATTAAGCATAATGTGTAAAATCCACGACTGCATATATCGGTTGATATCGGTATCGGTTGATATCGGTATCGGTAGTTAAAGAGTTGGACAATATCGGAATATCGGCAAAAAGCCATTATCGGACATCCCTAGTTTTAAGTGTTATACGAGCATACAAATGTCAATAAAGACACTGTTATATAGAGGTATACTTACAAGAATTTTATAGACAAATGATACAATTTACAATCTTCTTTCTAGTGGGGGTGTAACCGTAAATAACTGAAGAAGCACTGGGAACGGTTTGACCGTAGAACACGTTATTTTCACTATCGGAGCTTTTTT
This sequence comes from Nerophis lumbriciformis, assembly GCF_033978685.3. Taxonomy (NCBI): domain Eukaryota; kingdom Metazoa; phylum Chordata; class Actinopteri; order Syngnathiformes; family Syngnathidae; genus Nerophis; species Nerophis lumbriciformis. The sequence continues at coordinate 26,986,865 of NC_084549.2, forward strand.
GTTTTTGTCTTTATGTTGAACCATTAAGGAAATCTTTCCACTAAAGCTGATGGGTGCTGATTTGATTGTCCGTCTTCTAGCTGTCTGTGGACTCAAAAAAAAAAAAAAAAATCACAGTTTGGGGTCAATGTATATTCCCTAACAGGGCAACACCTGCCTGTAAAGGTGAGGAGATGTCACGAGTGGGAGCACAGCCAAAGCAAGAGTCAAACTAGGAAGTTGAGTGATAGAATAGAGGAGAAAGTCACAACTGAGAAGTAGTTATGGCCCACAGACTGCAAGTGAAATTTGATCAGAGGTTGAAGGCATGTATGTGGTCAAAGTGTGGTTAGACTGCCTCCTGGTGGTAAATGTGTGAACCATCATGATTAGAAAATATTTTTTTCTAAAGATGTATAATTCTACCGAGATGTTTTCTTTTCTCTGAATACTGAAGACATCCACCTTCTACCGCTCGTCCCTCCTAGGGTCCCGGGGTGGCTGGAGCCTATTCCAGCTGCACTCGGGCGGAAGGCATCGTACACACAGGACAATTCACCATCTCATCACAAGGCCAACACAGATAGACAACATTCACACACTAGGGCCAATTTAGTGTTGCAATACGCTTAACCCAAATTGTATGTCTTTGGAGGTGGGAGGAAGCCGGAATACCCGGAGAGAAACCACACAGTCGCGGGAAAAACATGCAAACTCCACACAGAAAGACCCCGAGCTCAGCAATGAAACTTATGACCATTTCTCTCTGAGGCACGAGAGCTACCCACTGCTCCACTGTGCTTATTTTCAACTGATACGTATGCAGCTGAAGTAGGCTCCAGCACCCCTCGCAATCCCGAAAGAGACAAGCGGTAGAAAATGGATGGATGGATAAACTGATACAAACTGTTTTCTCCAAAATTCAATTATTTTATTGAAACATAAGTTATTGCAATTTTTACAACATCAAGCATGTTATAAGTTAATATTAAGCAATAAGGTTGAGGGAATATGACCTTACCTTACCTTATACCTTGCACACAAAATAGTGGTCACCACCGAAACACTCTGAGTTTACAAAGAAAAGAAAGTATATTGAGTTTTCAACTAAAATATTATGATACTGATTGGTTAAAGGTATGTTCAATTTCATAAATCAATAACTCTGAAATCAATCTGGTCGGTGTTATGCATTTTAAAAAGATAGATTGCCTGTCGATTTTAAAGAAGAAAAGAAAGAAAGAAAAAAGGAAATTTGTTTAAAAAATTCATTTTTATGGATTCTATCATTTAAAAAAAAAATTCTTTACACAAGAGAAGTAAGCATGATATTAACAGAGTAACATGATATTTTATATTCATATTTGAAGGCAAAGATTCGGTCCTGACAAATGTGGGGAGACAACAAACATTCACAAATATTCTGAAAATACAAAATACAAGTTGACTGCTCTTTCTATAGAAATGTGTAATTTAGATATTGTACAAAATATGTAGGGACAAAGTTTTGAGAATACAACCTACAAATTGTTTTTATATTTCTAACCTCACTTTAAACCAGTTCGGTAGAATGGCCCGAATATGTGTACATATTATTATAAAATAATGGCTATATAATTAATAATTACTATAATTGGATATTAAGGGTATGTGAAAGTTCGACTTCTACCTTATTTCCGTGACTACCTCCTTAACTATTTGTAATTAATCAGAAATATCAAGCAGCTAAAATGTGGCAAACATGGCCATCATGCTTTGTAATGGATTTAAATGGGTGTAATTACTGAATGTGTTATGGTGCATGGATGTTTTCACAATATCCACAAAGTTCAGTGAGCAGGTTGTGTTGTGCGTGACCATGTCTGTTGACATTTTTTTTGGTTTGATTTTTTTTTTTTGCACCATGACTCGGGAAGGTTGTTTGCATTGGGTCATATAAGTATATGTTGCGCAACACTTAAATTATTGTGACGTTATAGGTCATTGACCTGATATATCCACTTTGCCTAGTATCTGTCGACAAATTAAGAGTACCAATATTGGCAATGTTTTAAAAGGAATGCAATCTTTCTGCGGGCAATATTACTAACTAAACACATAACGTCAAGCGGGCCAGATTGAAAATGCCGGTGGGCCGCCCTTGGCCCACCGACATTTGGTATTTTGGACACCACTGCTCCAAGTATTCATTATGTGCGTGTGTGTTTTCTTTCCATCACAGCATGTAGATGATGCTACTAAACATTTCTCATTATTACAGTCAGTCTAAACATTCTACGATGCTTAGCAAATAAAGAAAATATAAATATAATTGGTCTAGATCTGGGTCTAGAACTGTGGTACACCATCTAGTGGTACAACAAAGTTTCACCTGATTAAAGTACACAGTGTTTTATGTTCCTAAATTCAAACAGTGTTGCTGTTTGAACTGTGTTTAATGCTACAGTGGCCAAAAATATTAAATTAAAACCTATTCCTTGTTTTTAATGAATACGTGGGCCTACTAGGCTACTGTATTTTAATGTTGGTCATCATAAAAATGATTCCCGAGCGTGACCACCGCTGCTGCTCACTGCTCCCCTCACCTCCCAGGGGGTGATCAAGGCTGATGGGTCAAATGCAGAGAATAATTTTGCTACACCTAGTGTGTGTGTGACAATCATTGGTACTTTAACTTTTAACTTAATAGTAGTACTTTTAGAGCCAAGTTTTTTTCTGAGGTGGAACTACATGATGTGAAATTGATGAATAAATTAATAAAACAAATTTAAAAAAATGTAAATATAATAATTCACACTTGTATTAATTAGACCAAAAATGACATACATAAAAGTTAATTAAGTTGCACCTAAAAATTGCATGTACAGTAGATGGCAGTATTGTCCTGTTTAAGAGTGTCACAACATTGCTGTTTACGGCAGACGAAAATGTGACTGCTGTTGTTGTGTGTTGTTGCCGCGCTGGGAGGACGTTAATGAAACTGCCTAACAATAAACCCACATAAGAAACCAAGAACTCGCCCTCCATCATTCTACAGTTATAACGTGATTGGGCAGGCACGCTGTTTATATTGTGGGAAAGCGGACGTGAAAACAGGCTGTCGACACGTCACTCAGGTCTGCATGGAGCTGGAGGGGGCGTGGCCTCCAGCTCCGCCTGAATTTCGGGAGATTTTCGGGAGAGGCTCTGAATTTCGGGAGTCTCCCGGAAAATCCAGGAGGGTTGGCAAGTATGTGTTAACGTAACATATTATGGTAAGAGTCATTCAAATAACTATAACATATAGAACATGCTATACGTTTACCAAACAATCTGTCACTCCTAATCGCTAAATCCCATGAAATCTTATACGTCTAGTCTCTTACGTGAATGAGCTAAATAATATTATTTGATATTTTACGGTAATTTGTTAATAATTTCACACATAAGTCGCTCCTGAGTATAAGTCGCTCCCCCGGCCAAACTATGGAAAAAACTGCGACTTATAGTCTGAAAAATACGGTATATGTATATATGTGTGTGTATGTATATTACTTGTATTAATTAGACCAAAAATTACATACATAAAAGTTAATTAATTAGCACCTAAAAATTTAACATAAGGTGTGCATATCTCCATTATGAGACGACTCTATGCATAGATATACGGAGAACCATAATGTTTAAAAACAATACATTTTTAAATTGTAACAATTCTGTACAGTGGGATTTGATGCAAATACAGTTCTTTGTATATTTCACATTACAAATGATCCTTGGTTAAAGGTGGCACTGTTTATCTTCAAAAGAATATACTTTACAAATGACATGGGTTACACTTATAGAGCACTTTGGAAAGCCCTTCTAACAATGGACTAAATAATTTCAAAGTCCTCTTCAGTCTCCTGGATCAGGAAAACACTTAACATTATTATTACTGTATTACATTATTTCATACAACTCCTGTGCTGTTGTTTTGTATTACTATTGTATTGTTTTTCAAACAATATTTCTGATCTAAAAGTCAGTTTTTCTAATGAAAAGGCATTTTACCTGTTAAAATTGTGCTGTTCTGAAGGGCCAAGCAAATAATACATTCCTATTCATTTCAATGGACTGTTTTAAGATCCCAGTATTCTGAGTCACAAGGTGCGGACTGTATTCAGGAAAATGTAATGTATTTTTTTTTAATAAAACTTGGTCCAAATATTTCAGTGTGGGTATAAATACTTTTAGAGCCTCTTCAACGATACAGTGATAAAGATAAATGTGATATTGGTCACAATAACCGTGATATGAAATGTTTCATATTGTTACATCCATCACTCTCACACACACACACACACACACACACACACACACACACACACACACACACACACACACACACACACACACAGAGAGAGAGAGAGAGATAGAAGGCGGCAGAGAGCACTCCAGGCATTGAGCGGACAGAGCTTCTAGCAGTGTCCCCCAAACTACGTCCCTCGCCAGCATCCTCAATCTGGCCCGCGGGATGTCCCAAGTTAAAAGAAAATAGATAAATAAATATTACTTATTTATATAAACCTCACCGAAATATCCGACCAGCTACTTTACTATCGGGCACTTATGGTCCAGTTTTGCACACCCTCCATCCATTCATTCATTTTCTACCACTTATCCCTTTCGGGGTCACGGGGGGTGCTGGAGCCTATCTCAGCTACATTCGGGCGGAAGGCGGGGTACACCCGGGACAAGTCAGTTTTGCACACATTTTCATTGATTTAATAAATGGGGGAATTGATTTAACTAAAGCAGGGGTCGGCAACCCGCGGCTCCGGAGCCGCATGCGGCTCTTTGATCACCTTGATGCGGCTCAGCTGCATACTTGCCGACCTCCCGATTTTCCCGGGAGACTTCCGGATTTCAGTGCCTCTCCCCGGGGCAAATATTCTCAGAATTTCACCTTAACAATAATATTAAGGGCGTGCCGTGATGGTACAGCATTTAGCGCCCTCTACAAGCTGTACAAACAGCGTGCCGGCCCAGCCACACGTTGAATGAGGCTTCAGCTTGCACACGTACGTAACAGCAAGGCATACTTGGTCAACAGCTATACAGGTTACACTGACGGTGGCTGTATAAAACAACTTTAACACTCTTACTAATATGCGCCACACTGTGAACCAAAACCAAACAAGAGTGACAAACACATTTCGGGAGAAATGTGTTTGTTTAATGTGTTTTTTTAAGACAACATAAACACAACAGAACAAATACCCAGAATCCCATGCAGCCTTAACTCTTCCGGGCTACATTCTAGAAGCAGAAGCCTCATTCAACTTGTGGCTGGGCCGGCACGCTGTTTGTACAGGTTGTAGAGGGCGTTAAATGCTGTGCCATCACATCACGTCCTTATTATTGTTGTTAAGGTGAAAATCAGCAGATGTTTGAGGGAATAGTTGCCCTGAAATTTGTAGTCTCCATGAAAAATCAGGAGGGTTGGCAAGTATGACACTGTCAAGCGCCATTCGTATAAAACTTGCGGGACGCACTAACATTACATTTTTATATTAAGGTGCGGGCCGCGTGTCTGGTTTATACATAGCACAAAGCAAAAAAAAAACTTTGTATGCAGTGTTATTTCATTTTAAATTTCAAAAGAGTTTTGTGGCTCCCATTGTTTTCTTTAATTTGTGAAACTGGTCAAAATGGCTCTTTGAGTGGTAAAGGTTGCCGACCCCTGAACTAAAGGGACAAGCGGTAGAAAATGGATGGATGGATGGATGGATTTAACTGTTTCTTATTCCAAATGAATTGGAGTGGCAAGTGATCGCTTATTTAGTGAAACGAAAATAAATCTAAAACTGCATCAATATACATGAATTAAAGATGCATCAATAATACATTTTTAATGGAATCGTAGCTTCTTATTCGTAATCGTGAGGTAAGGTGCCTAAAGATTCCCAACTCTTTATTAATATATATACATACACAGTACAGGCCAAAAGTTTGGACACACCTTCTTATTTAATGTGATTTCTTTATTTTCATTACATAATTTACATTGTAGATTGTCACTGAAGGCATCAAAACTATGAATGAACACATGAGGGGTTATGTACTTAACAAAAAAAAGTAAAATAACTGAAAACATGTTTTATATTCTAGTTTCTTCAAAATAGCCACCCTTTGCTCTGATTACTGCTTTGCACACTCTTGGCATTCTCTCGATAAGCTTCAATAGGTAGTCACTTGAAATGGTTTTCACTTATCAGGGTTGATTAGTGGAATTTCTTGCTTTATCAATGGGGTTGGGACCATCAGTTGTGTTGTGCAGAAGTCAGGTTACAAAACAGCCGACAGCCCTATTGGACAACTGTTAAAATTCATACTATGGCAAGAACCGATCAGCCAACTAAAGAAAAATGAGTGGCCATCATTACTAAGAAATGAAGGTCAGTGAGAGCGGAAAATTGCAAAAACTTAGAATGTGTACCCAAGTGAAGTCGCAAAAACCATCAGGCGCTACAACGAAACTGACACACATGAGGATGAACCCAGGAAAGGAAGACCAGGAGTCGCCTCTGCTTTTGAGGACAAGTTCATCCGAGGCACCAGCCTAAGAAATCGCAGGTTAACAGCAGCTCAGATGAATGCCACAGAGTTCTGGCAGCAGACCCATCTTTAGAACAACTGTTAAGAGACTGCGCGAATCAGGCCTTCATGGTCAAATAGCTGCTAGGAAACTACTGCTAAGGAGAGGCAACAAGCAGAAGAGATTTGTTTGGGCCAAGAAACACAAGGAATGGATATTAGACCAGTGGAAATATGTGCTTTGGTCTGATGAGTCCAAATTGGAGATCTTTGGTTCCACCGCCATGTCTTTGTGAGATGCAGAAAAGGTGAACGGATGGATTCCACATGCCTGGTTCCCACTGTGAAGCATGGAGGAGGAGGTGTGATGGTGTGGGGGTGTTTTGCTGGTGACACTGTTGGGGATTTATTCAAAATTGAAGGCACACTGAACCAACATGGCTACCACAGCATCCTGCAGCAACATGCCATCCCATCCGGTTTGCGTTTAGTTGGACAATCATTTATTTTTCAACAGGACAATGACCCAAAACACACCTCCAGGCTGTGTAAGGGCTATTTGACAAAGAAGGAGAGTGATGGAGTGCTGCGGCAGATGACCTGGCCTCCACAGTCACCGGACCTGAACCCAATCGAGATGATTTGGGGTGAGCTGGACCGCAGAGTGAAGGCAAAGGGGCTAACAAGTGCTAAAACACCTCTGGGAACTCCTTCAAGGCTGTTGGGAAACCATTTCAGGTGACTACCTCTTGAAGCTCATCGAGAGAATGCCAAGAGTGTGCAAATCAGTAATCAGAGCAAAAGGTGGCTCTTTTGAAGAAACTAGAATATAAAACATGTTTTCAGTTATTTCACCTTTTTTTGTTAAGAAAACTCCACGTGTTCATTCATAGTTTTGATGCCTTCAGTGACAATCTACAATGTAAACAGTCATAAAAATAAAGAAAACGCATTGAATGAGGTGTCCAAACCTTTGGCCTGTACTGTGTGTGTGTATATAATATATATATACCGTATTTTCCCCACTATAAGGCGCACATTCAATGAATGGCCTATTTTAAAACGTTCATATATAAGGCGCACCGCATTATAAGGCGCATAGAATAGACGCTACAGTAGAGGCTGGGGTTACGTTATGCATCCATTAAATGGAGCTGCGCTAAAGGGAATGTCAACAAAACAAATAGTGATTGTACTGACACTTCTACTTGCTGCTCTCTGTTCAACAAGAGAACAGAGAGCAGCAACATTAAAAAAAACGAGAGCTCTCGCGTTTTCTTGTCACAAACTCGAACATACAGGGTATGTTCGAGTTTTTCCTCCAACTGTAGCCATCTCGCTTTGTTCCCTCGGAAACTCTGTTTAGTCTTCTTTACTTGGCGCAGGTCATCATGTTGCTTTCTCCATTGATTCGTTAATGTTAAATTCTCTCGCTGCTGCTCTATTCCCGTGTTCTACTGCGTGACTGATCGCCTTGAGTTTAAACTCTGCGTCGTAAGCGTGTTTCTTAATAGGAGCCATTTTTGGGTCTTTACATAAAGTTTAGGTCTCGCAACTACGGTAAGCAGCCGCCAACTTAATTTTCCCCCGTAGAAGAAGCGCGGGGGATAATGAAGTCGGCGGCTGCTTACCGTAGTTGCGAGACCTGTTGTGGCTCAATATTGGTCCATATATAAGGCGCACCGGATTATAAGGTGCACTGTCAGCTTTTGAGGAAATTGGAGGTTTTTAGGTGCGCCTTATAGTGCGGAAAATACGGTATATATATTTATTTATGTATTAAACTGTCCTGTCGTCAGGCAAATCATATTGTTGATGTAGATGCCCATATCTACTATACAGATTTACTTTACAAAAGAGAAGTGCAGGATACTTCTCTTGTTGCCTTATTTACATGTTTACCAGATGAGGATGGGATACAAAGTAGAAAAAAAAGACACAGGGGGAAATTGTGGGGACATGACAAAACAAGCAAAAAAACATATACGTACCATTGTGGCTCCCGAGTCAAAAGTTTTGGGGACCCCTGTGTAGCAGATAGATTAAACTTTTGCTCTTCAATGTTTTACAGGCCAAGAACCCCCAAACTGATGGAGAGCTGAAGCAGGGGACCCCCTACTTACATATGTTGTAAAATAAATGTTTTTTTAGATTTAACTGATCCGAAAGGTACCTTGCTATTGTGCAATAGTAAGATATTCAAATACAAACAAACATTTCACAACACCCCGAGAATATCTTCACTGACGCCATAAAGATTGCAGACACCCTGTTGAAGACCTCTTGAGTAAACCAATTCAAAATGTTGTAATCGGGCCATCGGACAGTTAATTCACGCTTAGATCGATATTTCATATTAAAACCAATTTCGAATTCATATTGTTCATTTTTTACACTCCTAACAACCATCCTGTCAAATTCATTGATTCTTGCATTGATCAGAAAAAAGAAAAACTACTTTTTGTTATGTTTTAATATCCACAAATATGTCATTTTTTAAAACACAAAACAAAGTAAGAATATATATAAAAAAACATTTGTATCATATTCATAATACAAAACATTATACAAGCATCCAATAACAGGAAATTATTGTATTGATCAGGATTAGGCCAGCTACTTACTTCCTGTCAAGTAAGACATTTAAACAATGTATAAATCTATACATAAACATGGGTATTTCTGTACAAAGTTGTACAAACATCTCATCTAACTGATTCCTGGATTGATCATGAACAGACTAAGTACTTCCTGTAGGCATTGAATTCCCACAAATAAGACTTTGCTTCCTCAAACAATCCTGAAATACAGTGCATAAACGTGTACATTAATCTATGAATAACATAAAACCCTCCAATCAAACAAATTGATTCCTGAGTTAATCAGAAACCCACCAGCTATTTCCTGTTATTTTTACTGTTTACTGATTGTTGCTGGTCGATGTCTGTGGCTCTGTTGGTTGCAGCACTGCCCAGGGATCCTCCAACATGGACGGACTGAAGTACTTCTCTATCGAGTCAAAAGACTGATCCTGATAAAGAGAAATACAGTAAGTTGGCTATATTTTACCTACAGATTAATTCCAGCAATACCTATAAAACACCACTAGGCTCCCTCTATATTATGTATCAGGTATATTCAAAGAGTGAATAGCTTTAGTTTTATTTTTCAATGGCTTAACTTATCCCTATAGTCATATTACAGTAAAGAATGTTTAAATTTTAAGTAAAACATTGCATGTGCAGTTAATAAATATTTAATCATGCCTTGAGCAAATAATGGCATATAACTCGCACTATTTCCTTTAGGAATAATTGTTTTAAATTTGGAAGACAACCAGCATCTTGGATCAGACGCTCCACTGTATATGTATGTTGTTGTTTTAGGTAAATACTGTACTTGGGCTGCACAATTAATGGACATCAAGTCGAAATCGAGGTTTTCATTAGTGCAATAACGTAATCGCAAGAGGCTGAGTGTTTTGTTTGTCCGCCATCACTGGCATTTGAGTAACAGACACGTTCGAGAATTGTTGAGCCTCACATTTCTTCGTCTCTCGCTTCAGAGAGAAGAGGCTCTATGCGTCACTCCCGGCACCAGAGCGCGTTAGTTTAACAATAGAAGTAGCTGTCTCGGTGGGCAGAGAGCGATACACAGGAAGCACGTACAGAGAGCCTCGCGACTCGCTAGTGAGAAGTTTCGCAAAGTAACAAAAATTAAGACGAAAGAAATGTGATTACAAAGCAAAATGTCCCGTTGTGGGAATATTTTTTGCTTCAAATCGGATGGGCAGTATAAGCCCATCAACACGGATGAATGAGCGTGAATGCAGTGATGGCCACAAACAAAACGCCAGACATTATTTTTCAAACAGTGAAAAAAAGCACTTTAAGATGTTCAATATTTCTTTGGGATAGATACCGTATTTTTCGGAGTATAAGTCGCACCTGCCAAAAATGCATAATAAAAAAAGAAAAAAACATATATAAGTCGCACTGGAGCCCGGCCAAACTATGAAAAAAACTGCGACTTATAATCCGAAAAATACGGTAACTAAAAGTTATTTACCTTCCAATTACAGTATAGTGGTAAACTGTTACATGTCTGTTCTTTGTGTGTGCCTCCTGCTGGTGAAGCCCCTCCCCTGTTGTATTTTCTATTTTAAGTTGCCATGGTTCCCAGAGGAAAGCAGAAGTGACTGAACACAACTGTTTGCGTTCATCCTCACCCTATTTTGTCTGATAAGTCACGTTTGTGGGATCTTTCTACGGTGTTTCTACCACATTGTGTCTTCGCCAATTCTACTCCAGCTCCAAGCTCTTATTTGCTACTATATCGCTAAGTATTCTCCTGCTTGGCTGTTTAGTTAGTTTTGTTTATATTTAGTGCTTAGTCTTTCAGTCTTCTCCTGAAGACCACATTTTGTTGTTTTTTTCTCAGTTTGGTTTTTACAATTTTTTGTCCTACTTTGCAAGTGACATTGTGTTTTATTATCCCTCCTTTTCCTTTTTCCTCCTTTGCTAGCGTTTATCGTTAGCTTGATTATCCTGTGTTGCTAATCGCCTGGATCACTTTGTTGCGTGATTAAAATACCTCTTTTTGCTCTCAATTCTGTCTGGTGCGTATTGGGATTTCCTCGAGAGTAAAACGTAACAGTAACATTTTTTTCAGTAATGACAAATAAAAGTGTATATCTTTCTAAGAAATTACATAAACTAAACATGAATAAAGACAATGCTGTCTCTGCATTTTTTTTAAAAGCACTTAAGACTCATTAACGTTCCAAAACATTCTTAAACATAAACAAATAAAGAATGTGCTAGTTCTATAAGATCGTAGGGGCGTAGTCAGTCTTTGCTAAATGGGTTATACTTGTATAGCGCTTTTCTACCTTTAAGGCACTTTGACACTATTTTCGCACACACATTCATACACTGATAGCGGGAGCTGCCATGCAAGACTTCACCCATCAGGAGCAAGGGTGACGGACGTGACTCGGGTGGTAGAAGCTGGGGGTCGAACCAGGAACCCGTAGCCATTCTACCAAATGTGCCACGCCTTTGGCGGTATCCACAAGCTGGTAGAGTAGTATGTTTGTCCATCTTTTGATGTTATCCCTCCAAGTCATTCTGGGGCATCCTCGTTTTCACTTTCCTTCCACAAATCCTTGAAGAATAATTAGCGCAATACTTGGTGTTGATCTTGTAACGTGGCTAAACCACGATTTGAAAAATATGTCTGTGGACTCCAATAGCAGTAGTTATTTCATTGAGTTTAAGATTTTAGTCCTGACATTCTGAGCGTTGCATGGTGGGGTCCCTCAGTACATCACTGACTTGCTATGCCCCTACTCTTCAGGGCGCAGCCTCCGGTCTTCAGGCCAGGGTCTTCTAAAGAACCCAAAAACTCGTTTTAAACCCTGTGGAGACCTGGCATTCCAGACTATAGCTCCCAGACTCTGGAACAACTTGCACCAGTCCCTCCGTGATTTTGACTGTGTTGAAACTTTTGAAAACTTCTCTTTTCAGTAAAGCTTTTAGTTAATGTACCTTTTAACTATCATTTTAATCCACTTTGTATCCTTTTTATGATGTTGCCCCTGTTGTTTTAATTGAATTGTTCTTTTACCTCACCTATGTTTCGTACAGCGCTTTGTGATTTTATCTGTGAAAAGCGCTTTATAAATAAAAATGTACTTACTTACTTACCTACCATGAATTGATTAACGTGGACCCCGAGTTAAACAAGTTGAAAAACTTATTCGGGTGTTACCATTTAGTGGTCAATTGTACGGAATATGTACTACACTGTGCAATCTACTAATAAAAGTTTCAATCAATCAATCAAACTTACTTATTCACGATTTGAAAAATATGTCTGTAGACTCCAATAACAGTAGTTATTTCACTTGAATGTAAGAATGTATAAGCACTAGGGGTGTAACGGTACGTGTTTTGTATTGAACCGTTTCGGTATGGGGGTTCCGGTTCGGTTCGGAGGTGTACCGAACGAGTTTCCACACGAACATATGAAGTAGCCGCCTAAGCTAAAGTCTTAACAAGCTGCTTCGCTTCCTTCTGCCTCTTCTCTGTCAGTCCTCTACACAGCACCCAGCATTGTCCCACCCACACAACCATCTGATTGGTTAGAACTATAGCGGTAAGAGCCAATCAGCAGTGCGTATTCAGAGCGCATGGATTCAGTGCTTCTGCGGTGGGGTTAGCAGATAGGTGTTTAACAGGTGAGCATAAGGCAGCGGACTCTCCCCAAATTAAAATAAACACCTCCCAGTCAACTACTAGTACCATCACTATGAGCCCGTTGACCTTCTAGAAACTTAAACTGCAGCTCAGCTCGCTCGCAGTCCTGGCTTGAGGTGAAGGCTAATTAGCTTTTAGCGTAACGTTAGCTCATTTTGCGGCGTGTGTGTGTGTGTTAGCTCATTGTGTAGTGTGTGTGTTTATGTGATAAAAATCAACTACAGGCTTCCCAAATTCTGTAATAAATTAAGCATGATGAGTTGACTTGAAACTGTTTAATGTTGCACTTTTTATATGTAGAAGAAAAGTTTAATAATTTTTTTAATCTGAGCAATAACTTGAGGCAGTTTAATGTTGATTAACGTGGGCAGAATTATTATAGTGTTCCCAATGTTAAAAGGATAAAGCCATTGTTTACAAATTTGGTAAATAAATACCGTATTTTTCGGAGTATAAGTCGCACCGGAGTATAAGTCGCACCTGCCGAAAATGCATAATAAAGAAGGAAAAAAACATATATAAATCGCACTGGAGCCCGGCCAAACTATGAAAAAAACTGCGACTTTTAGTCCGAAAAATACGGTAACCAAAAAATGTTTATTTTGTTGTTTTCTTACTGTACCGAAAATTAACCGAACCGTGACCTCTGAACCGAGGTACGTACCGAACCGAAATTTTTGTGTACCGTTACACCCCTAATAAGCACAAATTACATGAATTTCAGTTCATTTCAATGGGAGGAAGATTGATTTCAGATAGGCTACGAGTTTGTAGTTTGTTACGAACTATTATTAGTTTAGTTGATTATTTATTTAATATTTATACTGGGCGGTATAGCTCGGTTGGTAGAGCGACCGTGTCAGCAACTTGAGGGTTGCAGGTTCGATCCCCGCTTCCGCCATCCTAGTCACTGCCGTTGTGTCCTTGGGCAAGACACTTTACCCACCTTAAATGTAACTTAGATATTGGGTTTCACAATGTAAAGCGCTTTGAGTCACTTGAGAAAAAGCGCTATATAAATGTAATTCACTATTTCTTCGGTCAATGGTCAAATGAGGAATTTACAATTTCTGTGATTTCACTTTCATGAATGGGAGAAATAAAAAATGATTCTAAGTTGCCTCGATTAGTTTGTTCATTAAATTTGACACTGTTTTCGGGTTGTACAATTTAATTTGCTAAATTGGGTCCAACATTCACAAAGAAGGTATTAAACGCATCTGTTATTTCCTTACGGTCATTTATAGTTTGATTATTTTCTATGAAATAGCTTGCATGTTCCTTATTTGTCATGTTTTTTTTAATGATACCATTTAAAACTTTTCACGTACCCTGGATGCTATTTTTATGTTGTTCTAATAGGTTACAGTAATATGTTCTTTTGCTGTGCTTTATTATTTGTGTTATATATTACATATATAATTATAGATTGATTGATTGACTGAAACTTTTATTAGTAGATTGTACAGTACAGTACATATCCCGTACAATTGACCACTAAATGGTAAGACCCGAATACGTTTTTCAACTTGTTTAAGTCGGGGTCCATGTTAATCAATTCATGGTAAAGCATTAAGCATAGCACAAATTAAGCTTGTAAATTGAGTAACCACTGTAACTTAAATCATTAGAGGTAGCAATTATGTTAAAAAAAATATCGCTTATAATCTAGTATTTCAACTATTTGGTGATTGGACTGAAACAGAAAAGTCACTCTCAAATAGTCAAACGCGTCAGCTGAGTGATGTTAGGCGCCATTTTCGTAATGTAACCGACCTGGTCCTTGGAAGACGATGGACTGAAGTTCAGAGGCCTCTCAAAGCGGTGTCCTCTTCTTTGCGTCCTCTCGCCGCTGCCGAACCTCGCCGGAGACCCCCCAAAGCTCCGTCCTCTCCCGCCGGACCCTGCTTGAGGGCTTCCCCAGTGTCCACGGTTAGACCCGACCGGGGAACACATGGGAGAGGTGGGTGAGTAGGTTGGGTAGCCACGGGAAGAACCCCCTCGATGCCCGGGGCCTCCGTAAGGGGAACGAGTCCAACACGAGGGCGGGGAAGGGAAGCGGTCATTCCACGGTTGTCTGGCAGGCAGTCGGTCCATATTCGGTTTAACTTGATCACCGGATAGAGACGGTCAAAACACTAGTGGGGGAAAACCGGAAGCGGAAGTAGAGTTCTGGAATTAATGTAGCAGCGCCACTCAGTGGTCACTCCATTCGCCCTACTTTATTCAACCGTAGTAACATGTTGTATATTTTGCTAAATCATTATAAATGACACCCTTGGCCAGAGTTCATAATTTCAAACATTTACATTTTACATAAAAAAACTATATGTATGATTTATCATACATAATCTACTTACGAATCTTAATGTAATTGTATTTCTTTTTGTATCTATATATGGTCATTTCTTTAATTATTTTGTATTATTTAATTGCATTTATGATTTATTATTACTATTTAATTACGTTTGTTTTGTTTTCCTTTAGAAATTGGTAATGACACAGGCAGCTATGGGTAAATAGAAAAATACATTACACTAAATCCTATTTGTTATTTTTTTGTATTTCTCTTAATTTCTGTAACTTTTTGTTTTATATTTATTTAATTGTATGTGTTATTTATCAACACTTAAAAATAAAAATAAATCATAAGTCATTGGTATTCATTCTCAATTTTGTTTTCTCTCTTTTGAAAATGGTAACAAACAAAGCAAGTTATGGATTATTAATAGGATTAAATGCAATTTATTTTTCAATTACCGGTAATTTATGTAGTTCTTTTTGTATATATTTTCTTTTCCGTAACGTTTTTTTTTCTACGAATGATTTATTGCTATTTACTTTATACACAAGCATTTTATTTAATTATTGTTTTTTTTTTATAAGACATTGGTATTCATTCTCAATTGTTAAATAGTAAAGATTAAACACAGCAAGTCATGGATAAGTAGTGGAAACTGAAGGGTAAATACACTTCAGTTTCTTCCCAGTTTTTTTCGAACATGATACAATGAACGAGGGTAAACGTGGAAACAAAGGTCAATAAACCACAATCACAACCAAAATATAAAATATTTGTTCATTTCGAAATTGTGTGGGAGTTATAAGAGATGGTTTCAAAGCGGAATGCTAATGTGGTCAAACAATTGAGAAAGAATTAAAAAAAAAAAAAAGTTATTTAAACACTAAGTAAAATCAAAACACTTTGTATTTTTTCCAGTCATTGTACTCGATCGTGCAACACAAGAAACAAAAACAGTGTGAGCCCACTAGTTTATATTGCCATCTTTTATTGCACTTTGTAAGCAGATGCTGGACAGCAGCTGTGCAGACATGTTACTGGTCAGTGTGACGCAACAACCCAAACAGGACTGGTGCATATCTGAATACAGTCACAATTAGTATATAGCAAAATAAAATACAGAAAAATAAAGTCCCATGATCTGATCAAAACAGCTATGACAAAGTATGACAAGTATCTACAAAGTTAGATGAGTGAAACACACTAGCTGTTGACAATAATAACTGTGACAAATTAATAGTCATCTGTGTTTTACAGTGGAGACATAACTATGAGAATGAGTCTTCTCCAAATGTAGTTTTCTACATTGTATACAAAACACACAATGTTTTCTTTCTCTCTCGCATGCAATAAGCTAAAGTGATATTTTTTTTATTCTCTTAGTGCTGCGTCACTCTAAAAACGTATCTGATGCTCCTTTCTCTTACAGTTACAAGGAGGAGGCATCACAAGAAGTAGGTAAACAGTCTTCTCCCTCAGTGGCTGTCATGGCAACATCATAAACAACATTAAACCCACGCGCAATTCTCATCGTCACACGCTCTCTCACTCACACACATACACACTTAATGACATGGTGCAGTTCCTAAAACGTTAAACCACACCACTGATACTGTACAATACAGTGACACATCAAAAATATACAGCATGATTAAGAAGATCCTGTTTCCACAAGGTCAGTAGAAAATTCAAGCCCAGTGTGGCTTTTAAGAGTTCTTGGAGAAGTGGTAACACATTTATACTCCTGTTCATTTTCCAAGCACATGAACACCTTTTTGTGTTTGTATGAACAAAGTCTTGAACCAGAATAATGGCTGCTAACATTTTCCCATCTTGGCAATCAGCTCGTCGCAGATCTTTGTTAGCTCCTCAATCTCTTTGTTCTGGAAAAAGTGGAAAACTTTTAATAATGGATAACCACAACACAGGACCTCAGAAAAAAGCATCTAAAGAATAATAGTAATACATCTAAACTGGAAACTAAAGGCCTGATTTACTAAAGGTTTGCAATTACCAAAAGGCGTGCAATGATAGCATGCGCAAAGCTGATCAACTAAACGTGTGCAAGTGGATTGCGTCTGGAAGGCAGCACTAATTAACTTTTCAACCTTTATAAAATAGTTTCAGAACTTTTGGGATGATACAACTAGTTGAATGACACCTCGGTCATGGCCTGTATCGCTTTTAATGGCACTCAGCGACATTGAGGAGGGTGGCAGAAAGCTTGCCACACAAAAAACTACAAATGGTCTGACGTGCTTTTACGGCATACTTCACTCCCCCTCTCCCTATTGGTTAAAGACAGAAGTTGATGCGAACCCCTGTGTGCCGCTTGAAGGCGAAAAGAAGAAGACGCCTACGTGCAGTTACTGCTATCATGGCGGAATCTCCAAAACAACCAAAGAAACAAAAAGTTTTTTTCTGAGTAGACAAAAAAAAAAAACGCAGCTTACAAGGATAAAAGGACAGCGAGGATCAACATTGCCCCGGCTTTCACTCGCTGGCGTGAGCTCAAAGACCAATGCTGCCTTGGCTGTGTTCCTGCTGGACTAGTAAGTGACTTTCGATACTCAAATCAAAATGATAATGCTAATGTTAGCTATTGGAAATTTGCGTGGTAGCAATTGCCACCAACGTGATAGTTTCACCATTACTTCCTTTGAAAAAAATCTCCTGCTGGTCTTTCTTTGCTCGGACCTGCATCTGCCCTGATACATTTTTGGTAGTAGCGTCATGTTTGTAGAGAATCCAAGATAATTTCTTGAGGGTGTCTAATATTTAACATCAGTAGAGCCATTAGAGATATAATATTTGAGTCAAAATGACAGCTGACATCATGTCAGTATGACACTATATGCGCTTATAAATGCGCTTATAATCATGGGAAAGGTGGTCTTCTTCTGGCAAAACACTACCGCTTTGGTCCACTGGCACCGCCAAAATCAACCAAAACTAAAAGTTCTTAAGCGGGGCTTTAAGTGAGCAGAATAAGGCGTGCAATCCGTTTTGTGTCTCTGTCTTCATTAATATGCCAAATATAACGCCCACAATACTGGGAGGAGAAGATGCAAATATAACTATTTAGCACGCGCAATGTGATGTATCAACACTCACCGTTTTGCGAGCAATATTAAGCGTTTTATTTAGCACATGTCAGAAGGACGTGCAAACTGACAGTTCCACACACGGCTGCAAGATCAGTGCTTGCGCTGCACTGACAAACGATGGAGGGACAAAAATCCTCCATCATACGTGTGTGTATCTAAACATTCTTTATTTCTTTTGGACAACCAGAAATTAAAATATTAGACATATCGCCTCTTCAGCAATTTCCTTTTATAATTTTATAACTGCTGAGTGACTTATGGGAATAATTAAAACAATTTCCATAGATGCATTTGGCTGGCGTTATTTTTAATGTTGTTCGTTACTGTTTTCTTTGGAAATTATTACTATAATATATCTCCAACATGACGGGACATCTTTCATTATGCTTTTCTTGCGTTTGAGTCATTCTAAATCTGACCCACAGACTCGCGCACAGAATTAAGTGTTCGTGTGCACATGTTTCTGTTGTCTAGATTAGATTCAGAAGAAAAGGTGTTGCAGATTATAGGTGTGTGATGCTGGTTCAACACATCACACACAAGTTAGAATAGAAGCATTATAACATGAATGTGCAGAAAATGATCGTCTCCGTGGTAAAAGCCCAGTATAGTGCATGCATAATCCTCACTTAAATAAGGCGGTCTGCACCACTTTTCAATTGCACACGCAGTGTTCGTTGAACACGCAACATGATCACTATTAGTACATACACATTTTATTTTTTGCACACGCTGTCTAGCCGGTGGTATTTGCATCTTAGTAAATCAGGCCCTAAGAGTACAAATTTAAATACATATACATTCAACATGTATCTATAATTTATTTATATATATATATATATATACATATATATATATATATAAAACTCCAGAATGCTACTTTAGAACCTCTTTAATTTGAATTGACTTACATTTTTAAATTATATATTCAGAATTCTAAATATTGATTTGACTGATTATTTAAATGATTTGTGTTTTTACTATCTTGGGGGAAATGACTGATACAGCACTGAGCTGTGAGAGGGTCATTTTGAACACCCATGACCAGACAACTGACCTTCTGCTCCAAAGTGCGCTCTAAAGAGTCCACCTTCATTTGCTCCTTCCTCAGACTGGCCTGGTGGGCAGCCTGCTCCTGTTTGGACTTGGTCCTCACCTGAGCTATCTCCGCATTGGCCCTGAAATCAGAAAGTCATCTCTCTTAGACCAGACCAGAATGCCATTTGTTTACAAGTGAATGGAATGCTTACGCGGGGGATTCCGACTATTTTGGACTGGTAGTAGTCGATCCACAGCGATCGTTCTGCACTACCATAGGGCAAACCCATCCTTGCCCAGGCACACCCTCATGGTATTTGGAGTATAAATATTTGGGGTTTTGGCACCAGCCACTGTACTAGATCTGACCAATCTAAGTCTATGACCACGAACCGATGAAGCCTACACGGATGAGCGGCGAAACGTCTTCCAAGACAATCCCTGCAAATTATTCATGGTCTCGCAAATGTTTCCTATCCTTGCAACTACCCCGCACATTTCGGCTAATCGTCATAATTTTTGCCAGTTAAATGTGACCCTAAGCAGCGCTCAAAACAGTACAGTAAATATTTAGCAACACACCCAAGTCCTCTCTTCCTTGTTTTCATTAACATAGATGTTGACATTTAATTATCATCTGTAATCGTCTCTCATTTACTAACAAAAATCACCGCTATAGATCGCGCTCAATAATTCCCATAGGTTCTAAACGAAAGCGGGGATAAACTAAGTCACACGCAATGTGTTGGCTAATGATCAATAAGCACTTTTTAACCGTCAAATATAGAAAGGGAATGTCTGCAACTTGTGGACAAAAAGGAAGCCTTAGGTGGTGTTTCTTTTCATAACACCGTAATTTGACAATGGATTCAGTGGAGTTTGCATGTTCTCCCCATGACTGCGTGGGTTCCCTCCGGGTACTCCGGCTTCCTCCCACCTCCAAAGACATGCACCTGGAGATAGGTTGATTGGCAACACTAAATTGGCCCTAGTGTGTGGATGTGAGTGTGAATGTTGTCTGTCTGTGTTGGCCCTGCGATGAGGTGGCGACTTGTCCAGGGTGTACACCACCTTCCGCCCGATTGTAGCTGAGATAGGCTCCAGCACCCCCCGCAACCCCGACGGGAATAAGCGGTAGAAAATGGATGGATGGGTGGATTCAGAGAGTGTTTTTACTGCCATCTGGTGTCTTCTAATTATAGGTCCAAGTTTGTTACGCTGCATGGCATTTAAAAAACGAGTGAAACATCAATATTTGTTTTCCAAATTTGTGTGTAAATAAAGCATATTTTCTTAGATCTAGTGAAGTTCTGTACCATTTAGGGTTAAGCATACTTAAAACATTGATAATAAATTCATAAATTTATAAGCTGATACGTTATTGAAAAATATGAGTCTCAAAACGTCACAACAAAGCTGCAGAGAAATTAGGTATTTAGGGCGAATATAATTACAGAAATAGGCCGCAAAATCCTAAAAGAACCGAATGGTATGACTAATTGTCAAATGTGGTTTACTTCTTTTTGTACTTGTGAGTCAGTTAAAAGTATCAATATTCCTTATCAATACCGGTATTCATCGGTACTCTTATTAAGTTAATTAAAGTACCAATGATTGTCGCACACACACTAGGTGTGGCGAAATTTGTCCTCTGCATTTGACCCATCCCCTTGTTCACGCCCTGGAATGTGAGGGGAGCAGTGGGCAGCAGCGGTGCCACGCCCGGGAATCATTTTTGGTGATTTAACCCCCAATTACAACCCTTGATGGTGAGTGCCAAGCAGGGAGGTAATGGGTCCCATTTTTATTTGAGTTATACTCTTGTTGTTCCTCCCCACGGAAATATTTAGTAAAAGGCGATAGACTTATGCGATCTGAAGAGAAGCAAGAGTGTCTATATGTAATTGGTATAAATAAAAATGTGAAAAAATAAATTTTTATTACCCTTTTTTTTTTAGCTTTATTGTTTTTATTAGTATTGCTTTCTTATTTGTGAATATTCCAAGCTGATTATTAGATCGTAGTGCTGAGCGATTATGGAAAAAAAAAAAATAACCATCCGATCTCGGTTAATATCACAATTTTTTACATTGCTTTTAACCTGCCAGTTTAAAAGCATTTGTAGTACTAAAAACAAAATAAACTAGGGATTAGTTCAACATTTTATTGACAGTCTAAGTAAATAAAACAAGTAAAGTAAATAAGAAAAAGCACAATAATATAACAATGCAACAATAAATTTGAGTTTACATGATTTCAAGTAAAAGAAAGCACACATAAGGATGCATCAGTTATGATTTCAACATGTGTGGTCCAACCATAATATTAGAAGCTGTCAAGTTGTCACGAACTCAGCAATGAAGATCTGTAGTCGCATCCACAATTTCCGAGCATTGGCAGTAGCAACACAGTATATTTCATACAGCTTTTGGATGACAAGTTATCATCAAATTTACAAAAGAAACATCTCCTGAGACTAAGAAGTCATTTGGCAACTGTTTGGTTCGGTATTTTGGAGTTAGAGGTGGCTGCGTGTCAAGGAGGCAGGTACAGATATGGCCTGAGAGGGATGCAGAGCTGCCAACTAAGGTGCTGGCTCCTGGCCGGCAAGGCGACATGGAGGTGTTTGTCAAGTAAACACGATTTCCTTTTTTCCTCTCAATGACAGCATCTCAGTCACATTACGCCAATTTCCGTGACTTTCCGCTTTTACATTCTGTTTTTAGCAGATATTGATTCCGTCCGCGATTCTATTGACGCGTAAATCTATGATTCCGTTGACTCGTAACCGGAAGTGGTGCGTTAAAAGGTTGTCTATGATTTCCTGTTCCACTGCGTCTTTTTTTATGCTTTGCAGTGGCACCCGAATGAATATGACAGTGCGCTCATGTCATTATTTACAACGGTCAGCTGGATTAAAAAAATACAGATAGCCGTATTTTTAGTCCAGAATTTTAACAATTAGGAACCGGTACCAAAAAATACCGGTACTCTGTAAACATCCCTAGTTAAAAGTCTTTATTTGAGGTGATTTACCTACCAAACAAGAATCCTATCGCTTTACTTCTCTATATTAAAGTGTCACTCATCTAAGTTATGGGCGTGTACACATTTTGCTGTTCTTATGGCGGTTAACTTTGTTTTCACACTTTAAATTATTCCGTCCATGGGATTATGATGTCGGCAGTCCTATCGCTGGAACATCCATCCATCGATCCATCCATCCATTTTCTACCGCTTGTCCCCTTCTTGTTAATTCTAATTCCATAATTTATAATGGGGAAAAAATTAATTCTGAATCCAAATAAAATAAACATTATCATACCAGCATCCATGAATACTGTAGCCCAAGGGTGTCAAACTCGCTTTAATTGAGGGCCACATTGCAGTTACGCCTGCCCTCACAGGGTCGTAACAGTGAATATACAGAACATTATTATTTTTTACTGATGGATAACTTGCTTTGAAATCATAAGTCGAGGTGACAAGCAATATTTAGGTGTGAGATGCGATGTTCTAATCTGATATTGGGGCTGGCGTGGCTCAGATGTCAGAGCGGCTGTGCCAGCAATTTGAGGGTTCCTGTTTCTAATCCAGCTTCCGCTATCATAGTCACGGCCCTTGTGTCTAATTGATTGATTGATTGATTGATTGATTGATTGAGACTTTTATTAGTAGGTTGCACAGTGAAGTACATATTCCGTACAATTGACCACTAAATGGTAACACCCGAATAAGTTTTTCAACTTGTTTAAGTCGGGGTCCACTTAAATTGATTCATGATACAGATATATACTATCAGATATATACTATCATCATAATACAGTCATCACACAAGATCATCACATTGAATTATTTACAATCCGGGGTGTGGAAGGGGGGTTGGGTTTGGTTGTTATCATCAGTCATCAACAACTGAGAACAGAGAAATGGATATTGGAACAGCGTAGGTCTGACTTGGTAGGAGAGAGAGAGAGAGAGAGAGAGAGAGAGAGAGAGAGAGAGAGAGAGAGAGAGAGAGAGAGAGAGAGAGAGAGAGAGAGACTGCATTTGACTGTTTACATTTGATATTAAAAATCCGGGGAGGGTGTTAGTTTAGGGTTGTAGCTGCCTGGAGGTGAACTTTTATTGCGGTTTTGAAGGAGGATAGAGATGCACTTTCTTTTATACCTGTTGGGAGCGCATTCCACATTGATGTGGCATAGAAAAAGAATGAGTTAAGACCTTTGTTAGTTTGGAATCTGGGTTTAACGTGGTGAGTGGAGCTCCCCTGGTGTTGTGGTTATGGCGGTCATTTACGTTAAGGAAGTAGTTTGACATGTACTTCGGTATCAGGGAGGTGTAGCGGATTTTATAGACTAGGCTCAGTGCAAGTTGTTTTACTCAACACGTCACCCACCTTGCTCATGATGGGTTGTGGGTTAGTGGCATCAGTGTATGAATGTGTGTGTGAATGGGTGATTGTTACGTACAACGTAAAGTACTATGGGTATTGTGCAAGTATAGTAAAACATCACATAAATACAGACTATTTTCCGTATTGATATTGGATATCCGTGCAATATCAGCAAAAAAACAAGTATCAGATGATATCAGCTTGCATATAAAATGTCCGTTTTAAGCTCTGATTCAAGCAGTCAGTCCTGCAGCACATTTACTTTTACAAAACTGGACATGAGCTGAATTTAATCAGTTATTGTGACCACCAGATGTCGACAACAATCATATTACCACCTAATTTTAAAGACTGCATTTATTCATTCCTGAGACTGGTAATATAGGTTAGTGTTTTTCATACCCACTATTGTTCTCTGTTTAAATAATTTCACTTGATCAGACCTGTTCTAACATTGCACACTACAAAATTATAAAAATATGTACTATGAAACATGATGATATCCTATTGGTTTGATACCAATGGGCCAATACTCAGGGCTCCAGTATCATTATTGGAAGTGAAAAAGTAGTACCTAATTTAGGTATTTATTTTTTGATAACCAAAAAACGTTTTGAATAACTTGTTGCATAATCGGATAATTTGAGAAGATATGCAATAGCATGCAAATCTTTTTTTCTGTCAAAATTGAGAGAACACACATCTAAAAGAAGTGCTTTATTGAGGCACTTTATTTCCAGGCTTTCACAGGCCACATAACAAATTTAGGGCCTTGAGTTAGACACCTGTGTTGTAGACTTTTGACTCTGGAGATTCCACTGTTGATGCATTTTCCCAAAATCTAAAAAGGAAGGTATGCAATCTTTATACTTACTTGTCTAGTTTCTCTTCCGCATGAATCTTCAAAGCTTGGTACCGCTGTTCCTCTTTACGGACCCTTGATAGATACTCCTGAGCACATTTCTTCAAAACCTCTTCATTCTACGGAGAGTGACAGATCATGTTCAGTCTTTTGGGTTGGCAAGCGACTAAGTCTGTCATTTATAAAGAAATCATTTGAGAAAAATAAACCTTGCGAAAGCCCTCAAGCACATCTTTCATCTTCTCGTAGCGTCGGAAGAGGTCGGCCAGAGACTTTTCCACAGAGTTGAGGTCAGCTAAGGCCTGATCCTTTTCCACGATCAGCTGTTGAATGGTGTGGTGGGAGAGAGACTTTTCTTTCTGGTCATCCTCTGACAAACACACACATTAGTTTATTTAGTCGCAATGTTTTTAAGTTGGAGATGGGTACGAAAATGTGACGTAAAATTATCAATATGAATTGGTGGAATAGGATATTATTTACATTTACACTGTTGTTTATGTGAACAACATAAACAGCAATGATGAACGATGAACACTGAGCTATGATGACTTACTTTAGGAGTTCGGTTTAATTCAAAGTGCTTCCAATATGTCATCAATCCTATAAAAAAATACCACAGCAAACCAGTGCTGGTATTTTCATGTGTTTCACATCACTTTGTGTGAATGTGCAGCTTCACTAGTTTCTACTTATTTTTATAAATCAACTGTTCTAAATTGTAAATTTGACACTTACTACATATTTGATTAGTTTTCCATTCCAACAAAAACTTACAACATGACCGTAGTTTTTTAAACGCTAAACAAAACAGTTACTGCCAAAAATGTTGACTACTCTGTACTTGTGGGGGTAAAGGGGAGTGTTTATATTTTTATTGTAAAATGTATTTTATACCAAAATATAGCAGCAATTTGGAATGAATGTGTAGAAATAAATAAACATGTCTCTAAACCCTTGTAAAATAAATGCTCGTTTATCGCCATTAATTGGTTCCATGCCTGACCGTGGTATATACGGTAATTTTCTGCAAAACACAAATTGTTAATTATAAATAGAATATTTTCATAGCTAGATCATAGGAAATTCAAAATACATATGTTTTTACATTGTGAAAGCCCTCTAGACATTAAATACCACCCACATAGTCACATTTACACTTGTAAAAGCAGGACTGGATGCAGGGCCACCTGAATTTAAGGGGCGGCACGGGGTTGAGGGAATTTTGGGGGCACCCCCCCAAACCTCAAGAGCCTGTGCATTAAGGCGGCCATGACTGGATGCTGCCTGAGCGAAACAGTGGCCATGCATGATACTTAACACGCTCTGATTGGTTGGGTCTCGTCTACTGGCCAATACTACTATAGTATTGAAAGGTTTTGTTAATTTGTATGCTTGGAAATGATTGATTTAGGCCCAAAATACATCAAATATGCAAACTCTGAAAATTGACGTGGCAAAGCAGGCCATCAGTGCTGTTTTGAAGTATAGATTATAGAGATGTGAATCTACACACAACTCATGATTCGAGTCCGATTCTTGGGGGGACGATTCGATTCAGAATGGATTCTTAATTCAACACCATTCTTGCAATATATTCTTTGGTATATAAATTATAATGAAATATTCTCAGAACAGGTTACAAATGACAAAAGCTTCTATTGGCTGCTCACATAAGATGTACGTGCACTGTTGGCCTAAACAAAATGTCTTCTTAAAAACGTCTTTTTAAATTTGTATTCACAAAAATCACAGAATATTGATCAATCTAATCAAAGAAACTACAAAAACCCCAACTTAATCCCAGTTTGACAATACTTAGAATACAAATCTACAAAGCAATTAAGATGACATATAAACACAATGCTTATTAATACAATACTAATAAAAATAAAAAATAATATAAGCAACAGCGTCAATAATAGTAATAATAATAATAATGTTTTAAATAAAGAAAAATTATATATATATTTTTTTTAAATCAATTGTCGATTTAAATTCGGAATAAATACATTTTTGAGCATCCCTAATAAATATACATAAATACATATATAAAAACTGTGTTTTTAAAAATGCATTCTTAAATTTTTTTATGTGTCAATTTTTTCCAGCAACCCTATTGGTTGAAGCCATTTTTTTTCAATGAAAATTGTTGATTTATTTAGCATCATCAGAGTTATTGAACATCTCCAATGACATTTGGTTTTAGCTGGAAAGTAGTAAGACTAAAAAATCATACCAGAGAGTAGTGAATTTCATTTTTCTGGTATGTGAGCGTCATAGAAAAACCACCACCATCACCAGTTTAAGCATAACGGCAAACTGAAAGTACATGCCATGACTCTGCTCTTCTTACACTACACCAATGAGACCACATGAAAAATGACATGGAATGAAGATGGAAAAACAAGCAAGCAAACGTCAGTGGAAATGAGGCAAACAGTAAGCATGTTTGCTCTCACTGTTAGACAGACGAATGGATATGAGATGTGAGCAAGTTGAAGCACAAGTCTGCATTACTCACCTGGCATGCCTGGCAGTGTTATCAAATAGTAAAGGGGGCGAACATGAGAGCAGAACAGAAACAAAAAGGGACTGTGTTAAGTCAAGCCGGGTGAGCAAGACGCGTGAGAGCCAAGCATTGGAAAAAAAAAATAGAGTAATTTTGAACCTGCAGGATTCTTGATTTAAAAAGTCAAGTGAAAAAGATCAAGAGCAAGCAATCAAGCACAAAAGCTTTCAGGTGGAGCACCTTAAAAGTGGCAATGCATTGGTATTGTGTGCATAAGTCTATCATAGTCTTTCCTCAGTTTGCAAAAGGAGTGCAACAAATAGTGGTGCCAGGAATTGTGACTAAAAAAAATATTATTGTGTACTAATAGTCAATAGCTGGCAGTTTTTATTTAATGACAAACTCACCTATCATCTGGGCAATTGTCTTCTCATACTCAGCAACAATCCTCCTAAGGATTACAAAGTGGATGTCACGATAAGAGGCTTTCATCATTCAATACCATTAAAGCAGGGGCGTTCCTAATGTTTCCACACAAACATGTTGCATACACACACTCAAAGCAGTCCATTTTTGGTCACAAAATGCCAAAAAAAAAAAAATAGCCTGCACTTTTTCATCCTATTATACTGTCAGCAAGGCAAAGGCAAGATAGTTTATGTATGTTATTTTGTAACCTTTATTTACCCAGGAAACGCCAGTGTGGTTGGCACTTGGGGCATCCTGGAAATACAAAACTGGAACCCTCAAGTGGCTGGCACTACCGCTCTACCATTTGAGCCACAACGCTCCATATTTGGAAGATTGCAGACGACATTTGAAACATAAGGTACAATATTTATTATATCTACTATACCTAACAGCTTGTTTGATGAGAATAAACTGAAAAGTATAATTAACAAGAAGACATATAAACATGTTTGAGCTATAAATTGACAAACCTTTCTGTCACATGTCTGCTCCCACAGGTAAGAGTGATGACAATTTTGGACTATTATATACTACCAGTGATGGAGCAGGAAGGGGCTATGTAGAAGTTTGCAGTAAAATGTCATATGAAGCGCCCTGTCATTCATTAATTTACATTTTACATGAGCAGCTTCACAACGACACGGGGCTCCAAATTATTGCAGGGCCTTGCACACAGCGCGTGATCAGCGTCTAAGGAGGGACGCCACTTTTTAGGATTTTTTTTAATTTTGTGGTGTAGTCAGTGACTTTGGAGCTCACTAAAAGTACCAATGCAAATTGAAACACAGCGTCAATCTGAGTAACAACAATTCGAGGAAATACAGTAAACACAGCGAGCCGCAAAACTCATTTACCCACTATTTGATTTTACCTTTAGAGTTTATTTATGGTCCAAAAATGGTCTACTGGCTAAACTTTGGACACCCTGGAATAAACATACTGGAGATAAATGTTCTGAATTTCCAGATTAAGAGTCTTTTCACGTCACAATGATTTAACATTGCTTCAAAATGCATACTGTAGTCTTGTTTTGGGAAAAGCAGGTGACCATGTAAGAGGATTGATTAGCTGTGCCCCTCGTCTTAGCCTCTTAGCCCCTCCTTATCTTGAGCCCAATTGTCAAATAAAGTGAGCTCAGTCTTCTAGATGCTAAGCGAGCAAATTGCCAGCTGGACTTTGACCCACTCACAGGTGATCTATACCAATGTGCTGCATATACCCTTAAAACTCTGCATGGCTATTTGGTGGACATCAGTGCATCTTTTGTAAACAAATAAAATGCTAAGTAACGCGTGTACTGTGTTAAACACCTGCTGCACAGTCTTAGTTTGTCACACTTTAAACTTACAGGTATAAAATAATGTTTTCTATTAGTCTGGTGTAACAGTTGATGTCAAATAAACCAGTTTAAAACAGCTTAGATGGGTGTAGACATTTAGTGCCTCATACCAACCAAATGCACACCTTATGGACAGTACCTCTCTCTAATTCTTGACAGTACATTTTACCTCATCTCTGCCACTTCCAGTCGGCTGTCTTCGTATTTCCTTTGCCACTCTAGCACCTCTCTTTCTTTGGTTACAACCTATAACAAATAATAAAGTGTGAGGTGCTTATGCATTTGACGATAACACATGTATCCATTAAGTACACTTGGATCTATAAGAGAGCTATTATATATTTAAAAAAATCTGTGCACAGAACGTAAGTATTTGTTTTGTATCAATTTACCAATATGTTTACTGTTGTGGTTGGAGAACTTCCCTGCGTCCTTCCTCCATAATTATCTTATGTAGTAGCAAAAGTTTTAATGATGCTATAACACTATTTGTCCTGAGTTTGTTACAACCATTAAACATGTAGGAAAAACTCTCATCTCCCTCAATTGTACGCTCCACTTTCAAAAAAAGTTTTAAGTTCTATGTTTTCATGACATTGTAAACATAAAACCTCCTTTCTCATTGCCATGATAACTCCTTTGACTTTGATTGATTGATTGAGACTTTTATTAGTAGATTGCACAGTACAGTACATATTCCGTACAAATGACCACTGAATGGTAACACCCGAATAAGTTTTTCAACTTGTTTAAGTCGGGGTCCACGTTAATCAATTCATGGTAAATTGACACGCTTCTAGCTAGATGAACCCGCCCTATTTACGAGGCCAGCTTTGTAAAAAAGCAGGCTTCACCACACATCTTAAAGACCAATGACCTTGCTACATTGTGTCTGTCCTTTACTCTTTAATGTTGTTGTATGTGGTATATGATAAGTGCAGAGTGACAGTGTACTGCACAGTAAATGTAGAAAGTGGATAAAATATTGCTTGTTGGAGATGCACACATTAACATTAAAGCTACTGACACATAAAACTGTGTCGGACTTGTTTTCATTAAATGCCACATTGTAGTTGTGGCTGCCTTCGGAGGGCCGCTTCTAACAGCATACACAGTGTATGAATATGATGTATAATAACCTCACAATATTTTTACACAACTGCCTAGGCATTTGATTTTTTTGACATAAAAATTAATGGATAAATCATAAGTCAAGTTGTCAAGCAGAACAGCATATTTTGTGTCTTTACAAAAAATGTAATACAGTATTTGTTAGTATAAAATGTGTTGCATGATCAGATAGTATTTAAGTTTAAAATGGTCAGGATTGCTCCTGGCATGTGTTTTCCATTGTTGGGTGTTTAGTTCCTGTCTTGCCCTCTTATTTTCCAGTTCTACTTCCTGTGATATTTGTCTTGCGGCACCTTTACCTTGTTTGCCATCACACCAGTTTCCGTTTGACCAATCAGAGGGCTTTATATGCCAGCCTTTCCCATTCAGTCACTGCTGGTTCATTGAAAGCTCATTGGACGCTTTGAGGGTTTCATGTTCGTTTTGCTTAGTAGTCCTATGCTGTTTGTGCACTCCAGCTGCACTAGGGTATTGTTTGTTTATTCAATACCTTTTACAGTACCTGCATCCTGTCTCCTGTGTCTGCATCCTAGGATCATGACAACTACCGCTAACATGCGGCCAAAGCAAAAGTACATGCAATTTCATGCGGTGCATTATTTTTCTCTGTTAAAATGGAAAGAACTAATATATTTGGTAAGAAATATTAAGTACTTTACACATTTTTCCAGGCTTTTGTGAGCCACTTAAAATGATAAAGCAAATCTGCCCCACAGGTCTTGAGTTTGAAACCAGTGGTGTAGGATTTACTAAAAGCACTTTTTAAACTGTCTAAATTCCAGCATCAAAGCTAGATTTTGGGCAACACACTCCCAAACGAGGTTTATTGAAGGTTCGGGTTAATTTAATAACCACTAATGACTCATTATTTGACTTCGTAATATAATTGTTAACCACAAAATCAGGTGTTTAGTTTGGCAACTCATCCCCCAAATAAAAGTGAAATCAAAAATCATGAATACATTTCCATTAGTAGTTGGTGTGGAGAATCATTTTAGGTACCTCTTCTCTTGCAATTCCCAGCGAGTGGTCCAAATCTTTGGGAAGATGTGGACTCTCTCCATCAACGTAGCTGGGGGCAGTCCGGGCGTAGAGCATATTCTTGGACACAGAACTCTCTGATGGAGAAGACACATCTCTGTGCTGCTTCCAGGAGCCAAAGGAGAGGAGGGTGAGGAAAGGAAACATTGTCAGTTACATCCCAGATAGGCTGTGAGACACCTCTACATGTGGCCTGAACAGGACACCTGATCCAAACTAAGAGGGAGCGTCAATAGGTATCACACATACCACACAGCAAAATCAATATGTAAATGAGGCAGGCTCTAGCAGTGTTCCCTGAAGACTTGGTCAGCTGCAGTATGATTGGATGAAGCAGTCTTCATATAGCCAAGTGATTGGCTGATTAGAGAGCGAATAGCTTGGTTGTAACTGGTCCAGGCAAGGAGAAGGGGGATGAAGATACAATACTTGCAGGGATGACAAAGCACGCTGGATGCACATGGCATACATGTTGGTCTATGTTGAAGCACATTGTAAGAAATTCGCCGAATTTACAAAAACTAAATGCTGGCTTTGGGCAAACTTCAAGAAATCAGACCCAAACGCCACAAGATCTATTTTTTTATAGGTGTGTTACATACGCAAAGGCAAATGCAAGCCAAACCTTGCAAAGTAAGATAAAGATAACGTTTCAAGATATCCATAGTCGCCTAACAGGATTTATTCATTCAGTAAGAGGCTGACCACAGGGAACACAATGACTTAGACCGACTAATACACGGACAGAAGATAAGTGAAATGATCCGTGTAAGGTAAGGTAAGGCCAACATTTTCAAACATCATTTATAAAGAATAATGTTTTTCAGTAATAGAAAGGGGCAAGTCAAAACTTAAAAGTGTCTCATATGCGGGGAAAAGTACTGTACAGGGCAAACACTTTATACTACCTTAAATGACATACCAGGTTAAGGTCAACAGGTGACTCAACTATTGTTTTTGCAAGGGATGTAGCAATCGATCGGACAACGATCAATATCCGCTGATTTTTGTGAAGAAGTATGTGATCGCTATTGATGCCTTTTATTTATAGTCCCCCAGTTGACAAGCGGCTAGCAGCTAATTATGTCTTCATACAGTATATACATGAAGGGACTTCCCAAAGCTAATAATAATGAATTCCATTGCGGCAAATGAACTGCATTTCTTAATAAGTTAAGTATCATTATCAAGTATTATATCACTATCGCCAGAAGATCAGTCTAAACATGAGCAGGCATGTTAATAGCTAAGCTAACGGCTAAGCTAGCTTTAAAAAAAAAACGCTGAGAAATTAGTGCTTAGTAAACTTTAGGAAGTCTAGATGGATCCACCGTGCAACAAAAAGTAAGAAACTAATAAGAAATTAACACGTAGCTAAATATAATTCGAGAGAGAGAATAATATAACAGCAACTGCTAGTGTGTCAACATTGTCACAAGCAATAGCCTACACAACATGTAAGAGGGTGGATCCATTCATAAATTGGTTGTGTCGTATATCAAAAGGTAGTATCTGTATATGATTGTTACTTAAGCGATTAATCTTTTTTTTTTTTTTTTATAATTTTTTTTGTTTTATTTTTATAAACTCATGGAATAATTCCATAGACACAGGAGGACAATAAGGGCAAAAACCAAATGATTTAAATTAGTAGATGGTAGTTTTGCTTTTAGTTGTTTTGTACTCCTGACTTTATTTTGATCAAACAATTGCATTTCATATAAAGTAAAGGAAGTAGTTTAAATACTATGTTGATATTGTTAAACTGACAATAGCATGCACCATAAATACATTTTAAAATGTACAATCAGTACATTTGATCGGTATCGGCCGATCTCACTCATGGATGATCGGTATCAAAATAAACAGCATAAAACCCTGATTGGAACATCCGTAGTTCTTATATCAAGTTGGGAAAACCCCACTTCTGGTATATTGAATGACACTAAACATTCAAGGGAGGAGATGATGATGATGATGATGATGATGAAGGACACAGATTATGTCATAGAACATAAGAGCTCTATGGGTTCTCGCCGGGAAATACATCACAACTAGTGAACTACAGTTGCAGGAACAAACAAACAAATTAAACATCCTCACAGACAGCTAACTACCATAAATAAATGTGGTCCTTACTGACACTGGAGTGTCTACAGGAGCTAGGGGATACAGTGCAGTCTCTTGGTATTTGGACAGTTATTTGAACTCTGGATGAAAAGCCTTTAATAGTTAAGTATTGACATTTTGCTTTGATAGATACTTATTTATGCCAGGTGAAGAAATTATAGCACCCTCAGCACATATCTGAGACTAAATGTTAATTATCTTTATTTTTAAATAGCATTCAGTCAGCATCTGAACCTTCAGTCCTTCAACTGAAAAGATGATGCTTGTGCCCATTTTCTGTCTTTGGAAGTTTAAAAAAAAACTTTTTATACATTTTGACAATGAAATAGCTTACATGTGTATAGGTTATTTTGTATGTACAGTAAAATCCTTTTTAGGGCTAAAATCATGATTTCAAAAAGTACAAACCATGGCAATTTGAGTGGACTGTTGTAAGTATGCACTTATACATACTGTAATTATGTTTGGATGTATTCTTCATGCCTTTTTCTTTCCGATCCAGTGTACTGAGATACAAATATAATGTACTACTGTCAAAATATCTAAAGACTGAGCAAAAGACGTGTTAAGGGACAGGAGGTCAGCTGGGTGGTCCTCTTACTTTGAGTAAAGGTGAACCGTTGATGTTCCATCGCCGCGTGCTGGGTTTCTTAAGGCGGGACTGCAAAATGTGTGGGACAACTGCTTGACACATGGATTGGTAGACAGACCAGAAGTGTCCCATGTTATGGAACGTGCAGTACTATGATAGTACTGTTGAACAACTTAAACACTGTATAAACCTTTTACCTCAAATAATAGTCTCTCTATCTTCAAACATCTATCTTATTTTTCTGATCAGAAAAATAAATAAGTAGTCATAACTGCTATTATTACTAATTTATCTGATACCTCAATGTGTCATGGCAAACATGTTCAGCACAGCACGCAACTGCAAAGGCAACATGATGTCTGCAAAAGTCGAAGTGTACAGTGGCGTTTAAAGAGAAAGTGAAGCTATGTGCAACGCACTACAATATAGAATAATACACTGTATATAATTTCATAATAAAGAGACCGACCTGTAATAGACTATGTTAGTGGTTTTAGTTACACTCAACAAGAATGTGACCAGTAACCGCTCAAGATGTAAACCAGAGGCAGGATACTAGGTCAGACATTACCAGTCACATTCAAGTCTCTTATGAACAAGCAACATGCAAAATAAAGGAAGGGGTCTAAGATGAATTAGCACTTTGTTCCTTGGAGGGCCAGCTGAAAGAGGTTACTGCAAGTCTAAAGCCATGTTAGAGATTTCGGATGAGGGGGACTCATATACTCTAGGTGACAGGGCTGTCAATGCAGTGGTGCAGCCGCCATGTTGAAAAGGCCATGAGTTCACTCAAAATGGTGCGGTTTAAGGTGAGGGACACTCATGCACCAGTTCTACAGTCCTGAATACACAAACACACACTTACAGCAGGGGCAGGCTAAATCAGCGCAGTACCTGGGGGGTTACATTGGAGAGGGAGGGGCACTTAGAGATGTTTTTGGCTACTCGCAGAGCCTCTATCCTCAGGGCAGCAAGCACCAGCTCCTCCTGGGCCGCACAAATTGAGGGAGTTGGGGGTGTAGGGGGGTGCGGCCCAAGGATGAGAAAGTAAAGGAAAAGCATAATACAGAATAATTGAGTTGCTCATACACCACACTTGGTCCTGTGTAGATTTCATTCAGCAACTCTCACACAAAGCAAAGGATGTAAAACAAAACAAAAAAACACAAGACATGAAAGTTCAACAGGTTGTTAACACACCTGCAGTTTTTGGGCGAAAGCATTAGGGTTGGTCTCAGCGAGGTCAGGCTCCAGGTACTGCACAGGGTCTTCACACTCAGACAGCCTGTCTAACAGGGGCATGGCCGGGATTGCTGCGGGGGCTTCTTGGCTATTGAGCTACAGGGGTGGTGGTTGACCAGGAGAGGGTGGGCACAGAGCGTAGGAGGTAGGAGGGGAGGGTCAGCACGGCAATGCAAGCACTCAGTGGCAGAACGTCTTCACTCTATCAGCTAGGTGTATATTGTATATAGTTGCCGTTCTTACTGGGGACCTATTAGTGTGATTGTCTACTTATTGTAATAAACAATGACACGGCATAATGAAAATCACATTCAATGGCAATGAAAGGACTTTGACAGTTTTACATACAAAACATATATGATCATGTGATTGCCATACAGTCATATACTCTTTGAACACACCTGCTCATCCCTTTCTGTGCTTTGTGTTCGGCTGAGTGCTTCGATTTCTCGTTTCCTGCCTTTTTCCCCGGAAGAACCCTCAGGACCAGGCCTGGAACTCAGGGTGGGGGTTTTCATGGCCGCTGTTATCTTGGCCTCCATTTCCTCAAAACTCCTACAGAGAATGAGTGGAAAATATAATCAAGAATATGATTGAATGTATGGAAAAGTTTGATGAGTTGCAGAGCAAACTTGCAAAACATGATTAGTGTGCTTTGTACCCTGTGCAGGGGGAGTTAGGATCATGTGCATCCTTTAAGGTGTCTGATAATGAGTCCAACTGTAGGTATAATGATGGTTTCTTCACAGAAAGTGGCTACGAGAAACAGAACGTGAGTTGACAATATATTCCTAATTTTGTTCACTAACCTGCTACTGTTGTTGCTATAGGAACTTGTTTAGATACTCACCGGTGAAGACAAGCCAATCTTCTCCATGTATTCTATTTCATAGTCTTGCACTGACACAGAAATCACAAAAGAAAACAGATTGAGATGCAGATGAAGAATTGACACGATTGTCTGGTTCTCTTTAATATCCAACATACAGTAAATGAAAGAGCATCAAAGGGTAATAAAGAACTGAGCCAATGTACTAATGTCCATCACCAAAATCAATCACAACAGTACTGTACATCCAAGGCCTGATCTATTAAGATCCAAATAAGAAGTGCTAAATAGCATGAGCTAACTATAAAATCACACAGACTATCAATAGGCAGTTTGCAGGCGTTCTACCAAGATTGTGTGTACAATTGCAAACGTGGTGCAGGCCGCCCTGTTTAAATGAGGTTTCTGCGTGTATACCAGCTGTCACATTTATTTCTGCATTTATGGCATCATATGGCACAACCTGTGGCATTGTGTCATGTTTTTGGCATGCAGCACACAAATCTGATATGTAACACCTTTTTAAGGCTATAGTGAAGCGCAACATAGACTATAGCAGTGTTTTTCAACCTTTTTTGAGCCAAGGCACATTTTTTGTGTTGAAAAAATGCAGAGGCACACCACCAGCAGAAATAAGAAAAAAACGAAACTCAGTTGACAGTAAAGAGTCGTCGTCGCAATTGTTGGATATGACTTTAAACCATAACGAAGCATGCATTACTATAGCTCTTGTCTCAAAGTAGGTGTACTTGACTTATTTGGAGTTTGTTGCTGTTTTCCTGTGTGTAGTGTTTTAGTTCTCTTTTTTGGTGGCTGTTTTTCTTTTTTCTGTGTTTTCCTGTAGCAGTTTCATGTCATCCTTTGAGCGATATTTCCCGCATCTACTTTGTTTTAGCAATCAAGAATATTTCACTTGTTTTTATCCTTCTTTGTGGGGACATTGTTGATTGTCATGCCACAATCGGATGTACATTGTGGACGCCGTCTTTGCTCCACAGTCTTAGCTGTCGTCCAGCATTCTGTTTTTAATTTGTAGCCAATTCACTTTTAGTTTTGTTCTATATAACCTTCTCTAAGCTTCATTGCCATGAATTGATTACGTGGACCCCGACTTAAACAAGTTGAAAAACTTAATTCGGGTGTAACCATTTAGTGGTCAATTGTACGGAATATGTACTGTACTGTGCAATCTACTAATAAAAGTTTCAATCAATCAATCAAATAGGGGCAGTCACCTTTTGTTTATTTTTTGGTTTAAGCATTAGACACCTTTTTTACCTGCACACTGCCTCCCGCTGTTTCCGACATCTACAAAGCAATTAGCTACCTGCTGCCACCTACTGATATGGAAGAGTATTACACGGTTACTCTGACGAGCTCGAGACAGCACCGACACTCAACAAGAACACATCATTTGCAGACTATAATTACTGGTTGGCAAAAAATATTTTTAACCCAAATAGGTGAAATTAGATAATCTCCCACGGCACACCATATCTGTATGGTTGAAAAACACTGGACTATAGAACCTACCTTTAGTACGCCCAAAATGCGCTCTGGGAGGCGCTGCGTGTTATGTTGCTGTGTTTATAATGATCCAGTCCGACGCTGTAGTCGCTAAGCTTCTTTTTTGTTAGCCTCTTGTTGTGGGGCAGACTGGCTTGTAAATGCACATTCATTCTCCGCATTTCTAATACAAAGTAGCGTATAGTTCTAACTTACTGTAAATCAGTCAGTAGACTCGCTATTGAAACGCTAAAAACCAACAAAAAAGGCGGGGAGAAGACACTGTCGAAGTGGTGCCATGTAAATAAGACCGCCCACAAAACGGCCCATCCTGAATAGACAGTCAAAAAGCAGCTGTAAAACATAATCAATGCAAAATTTTGACCAACGATCCACCATTTTATGTTGTGTCGATCACAAGGAAGTGTTTTAAATGTAGAAGAAAATCACATTATGTTCCCTTTAAGTCATACAGCGGCTAAAGAACATTATAAAACGATATTGCTTAATAGACAATATGTTTGATATTTTTATTTCTGACAGTTCAAATATGTTGACATGCACACACGAATATTCTCTTTTAACCGTTACAGCACGATTGCCTTTTTTCACAGCCATTTACGCTTAACTGCCAGTTAGCACGCACATTTCATCCATCCATCCATTTCCTACCGCTTGTCCCGTTCGGGGTCGCAGGGAGTGCTGGAGCCTATCTCAGCTGCATTCGGGCGGAAGGCGGGGTACACCCTAGACAAGTCGCCACCTCATCGCAGGGCCAACACAGATAGACAGACAACATTCACACTCACATTCCCACACTAGGGCCAATTTAGTGTGCCATTCAACCTATCCCCGGGTGCATGTCTTTGGAGGTGGGAGGAAGCCGGAGTACCCGGAGGGAACCCACGCAGTCATGAACGTGCTAAATATAGACGCAAAACAGCGGCCCACACTTTGTCTTGATGAATGCCATTGCGAGTGTTAAATGATTACATTTGCATGTACTCCCCCCAGCATTGTGGGCGGTCTAATAATTACCATATATTCTGCATATACATAGTCAGACACGCTAAATGAATTGTGTTCTTTCTTTTATTCATTTAAGAGATGCAATATTCATCGCACAAGATTTGTGGATCAGCTTTGCGTGGACTATCAAGTTTGCAGCGGTTTTACTACATGCAATCCTTTAGTAGATCAGGCCCCAAATATACCGTTAGATGCGTTGATGCAGTATGTCTCACCTGCAGATTGAAGACTGCTTTCAACAAATGATGTCAGATCAGATGGTTGAGGAAATTCCTGCTGATCCGAGTTCAAATCCGCCCACTTGTGACTAGTGGAGGAGGCCAGCTTCTCCTCGTCAGTTGCGTGGTCATCCTGTGGCTGGAGACAGTCGGGGTCATCTGCATCCTAAAATACAAAGACACCGGTTTAAGACAAATAGATTCAAGAGATTTAGAGTCGAACAAAGGCATAGTGTACCTGTGAGGGGTCAGACAACGGTGATTTCTTTGGGGACCTCTTCACCCTGAAAGTGTTACTGAGAAAAAAAACAACTGATAAATTATCCGAGTCATACATTCAGGTTAACTTGCTAACCTAAACTAAGGCTTAGTTTATAAGCCTTATAAGGTTAGTTCCAAAATATAAGGAGGTTTATAATTTGCCTGAACAGCAGTGGACAACATTAGAATTTAACATTATAAGTTATGTTATTTGTTATGTTACATTTTAATAACACAATAGGACAAAAATGTTTGTTAATTTAGTGGGTTGGTTATCCAATGATGGCACTAATATTGTGGAGTAAAAACAACAAAAAACTCTAATATCATGATATTAGAGGATGTTCTGTACCTCTGAGTTGATAGTTAAACACAAAATGCAGAGTAGCCTACTTGAAATACAGTAATCAAGGGAAAAAGAAAATATAGATTATTCAAAAAAACCTGTTTATAACAGCAGAGTTCATTTCATTCAACAACGGAGAATAAGAACTTCTGTAATTAAGACTTTTTTTCTAATACTTTGTAAAAATAAGTATTGATGTGATTTCTTAATGGAGTAATAGTATTAGCAGTTCTATTTAATTCCATGCATTTTTGTTTGTTTTCTACCACTGTGAATTTCTCTTTGGAGATGAATAAAGTATCTATCTATCTATCTATCTATCTACTTATCCTGATCAGGGTAGAGCCTATCCCAGCTGACTTTAGATCAGACTGGACTGGTCACCAGTCAGACACAGACAACCAACCACTCACATTTTCCCACGACACCATCAAATTTTGAGTCTCAAACTGACTTGTTCAGGGAGAAATAGTTTTTATTGAGAGAAAAAGGTATATATAATTGTTCAGTGTAATATTGTAAAGATGGGTTGGAAGTAATATAAGTAGTTTGTCACAAAATTAAGTGAAAATTAAAGTTAAAGTGTAACTGATGACAAATAAATTAAAATAAAATGACATGCTGGTTTACAGGGATCAGATGGGAGTGAGGGTAAAACATGGTGAATATTTGCATTGTCCCTGTACTTACAACAAACAACATAGAGTGGACAGACCTCGGGACTTCCTGTGACATGAGAATACACAAAGTGACAGAGAGACAGACACAAGACACTGACGTAATAGAGAGGTAACCACATACAAACACAAACAAACAAAGGTTTTGAACAGATATTGGCGCAGATTTCCTTGGTCTATTTTGGAAAACAATAAGGCTGTCAAGTGGTTAAAATATTTAACCGTGATTAATCGCATTGTTCAACTCAAAATTAATCACGATTAATCACAGATAGATATAATTTTTCATCATTACTTAGTGTATCCTGGAAAGATAATTTTCAAGATTTTAATACCATAACTGGGACAATTAGTTTGCTTTAATTAAATGTTTTTTTAAACATTATACTATATTAAACAGTTCAAGACAAAACTGACAAACACAATTTTGTTATTCTTATAGCCAGACCTGTGTGTATTTCTGTACCTGACAGTTTCGGCCACAACTGTTGCCTTCCTCAAACCGTTATAATAACAAAATCGCATAATTTTTTGAAGACCTAATGAACCTCTTTGGATGATATAAACACTCTTTTAAGGACAGTAAAGAAATTACCTGTGGTGTGCTAGTGTCTTGCCAGATTTTGTAAGAGTACAGTAATTGTATTCCTGCAGTAGGAGCACTTGCATTCAGAGGAGAGGAGCTACACTTCCATGTTCAGATACCAGTTTCGTGCATCAATAACAAAATGTGGATCTTTACAATCATGGTTTGATTGTCCTTGATTTTTGGTACTGTAATATGTGATGTGATATTTCTACCTGAATAAATGCTTCTGATATTCCGTAACTTAATGGTGTTATTGCTGCATGACAATGTCTTAACCTTCTCTATTTCGTAATAAAGTGTAATATTCAGCCTTCTAAACATTCTGTAATTGAGGACTATCAACCAGAACATGTTATAAAAAATGATACACTTTATTTCATCCTGCCAGAAAATGCCCCCGTTTATATTCCTTAAAGTTAAAGTTAAAGTACCAATGATTGTCACACATACACTAGGTGTGGCGAAATTATTCTCTGCATTTGACCCATCACCCTTGATCACCCCCTGGGAGGTGAGGGGAGCAGTGGGCAGCAGCGGTGGCCGCGCCCGGGAATCATTTTGGTGATTTAACCCCCAGTTCCAACCCTTGATGCTGAGGGCCAAGCAGGGAGGTAATGGGTCCCATTTTTATAGTCTTTGGTATGACTCGGCCGGGGTTTGAACTCCCAACCTACCGATCTCAGGGCGGACACTCTAACCACTAGGCCACTGAGTAGGTCCACTAGGCCACTGAGTAGTTAGTTGATGTATTAGCATTTATTTAGGTAAAAAAAAAAAAAAAAAATCACAAATTCCAATACAAAACATCTTTCACAAAGCATCCTCGTAATGTCAGACATTTTTCATTTTGTTAGTGTAGTTAGACCGAATGTGACAAGTACGGCTATTATTTTGAAGCCTGAAGTGTGTGGAAGTGATATGTTTTGACGATGTGACAGTCTCCAATAAAGAAGTGACTCAAGACTTCCTACCCACCGTCTTTCCTTTCTGTTGAGCTTTTATCCCATCTTACTAAAACCTGTTATACTAACAATCCACAGTTTTTGTTATCAATGCAGTAAACTGTAATCTGAACACAGAAGTGAAACTCCATAGTCCACCCCTCTGAATGCAAGCGCTCCAGGGGGCTTTTGGTCCAATGATGGCGTCTCTTGGCGATGATGGGTGAAAATAGTCTTGTTTGGTCGGGAGAACAACTTGCCATGGTTTTGGAACTGGACTGTCCATAATATACGCTTTTCTTTGTCCATTTCCGTTTGATATTTTTTCCCGCTTGTGGCTCAACATTAACTGAACACAGCCAAATTTTTCCACGCTACGGTTTAGACAGGACGCGTGCGTGTTAATCACGCGTCAAAATAATTTGCAACTTTTAAGAAAATTATAGTTAACCTGTTATTATCACGTTAACTTTATGACTCTAGAAGGTAATTGATATTATTACTATATAAATATTCACGTTATTATTATTTTTAACGCCTGCTTTAATGACAATGTAGTGTTGAGCAGAATACTGTACTTTAATGTCATGTCATAGCTGACATTTTGTTCATCAACAACAAACCACTTGGACTAAGTCAACAGCACCTCTACTAGTTGCACTCTATTTTACCTCCTCAACTTCCACTGGTCACAAATCGTCAACATTTTACAATAAAATCGATTGATTGTTTGGTATGCCCATTCCCTAATTTGCCAAAGCGGACAGTGACCAATGAATGTGAAGACAACAAACTTACGATTTGATAGGAGTCTTCTTTTTTTTGGCAGGTTTGTTCTGATTTTGATCTTCTAGTTCCCCGATGTTGTCGTTGTCATTTTCCACATCTTCATTAGATGACAAATCTAAAGAGGCAGAGGCCTTGGGAGGAGAGCAAGCCATCTTGTTGGAGGATTTAAAAGTGTCTATAGAGTTATCATGGTCAAAACTGTAAGAAGATTCGGTTGCTTTGGGAGAGCTCGGAATGTGCGTCTTTGTTGAAAACGGATTAAAATTTGGGTCATCCCACTTATCCGATTCAAAGTTGTAAGAACTTTTGGAAATAGGGATTTCCTCCACGTTGCCATTATGTGCTGGTTTTAGGTTGTTGTCCAGTTGTTCGATCTGGGCTGGGTGAGCCTTCTTTAACCCCAACTTTGGCTTCCTCAGAGGCATCTTGACACCAGGCTTTTTACCCACTTTCTTAGGCGGAGGAGAAACTGTGTGGGATGCCTCGCTATTCTCCTCTGCGTAATCAAACTCCAGCCTCACTGACTCACGTTTGGGTACGATGGGCTGCTCTTCAGGGTTGAAAGGTGGTTCTTCAGTTGGAGCTGCAGGAGAAGGTTGTCTCACAGCAGCGATCGGAGGACTCTCTGGGAAGGAAGCAATTAGGGCAGACGCAGGACTTTTACGACCCAGAACCGGTGAATTGGCAATTTTACTCCCTCCAGTCTTGAAAGGGTCTATGCTGTCAAAATTATCTGGATCCCATTTGTAGGAGGCACTAGGAGGGAGTGGGAGGTCTTCTTTGAGAGGAGGACTAGAAGGGAGATGTTTTTCCTCCTGGCACAAAGGTAAGGCAGGAGCTGCAAGGCTTCCCTCTGGTTCTGTTTTACTATTTTCTTCTGGTACAGGCGGAGGAGGGGTTTCCACACAGCACTTTCTAGTGTTCCTGAGGGTGCCTGTA
The DNA here is from genome assembly GCF_033978685.3 of Nerophis lumbriciformis. Lineage (NCBI taxonomy): Eukaryota > Metazoa > Chordata > Actinopteri > Syngnathiformes > Syngnathidae > Nerophis > Nerophis lumbriciformis. Next base: position 27,029,949 of record NC_084549.2, read on the forward strand.
GGACTTGTGCTAGGAGAGTCACCTTCTTCTAACTCCTGAGTAACAGCTTGTGGCTTCACTCGCTTAATAAGCTCTGGGGTGCTACTAGTAGAACTTGGCCTCTCCGGGTTAGAGTTCTGTCTCAGGAGAGGTTTCTTTTTCACAGATCCAGGACGGGCTTTTTTGGGTCTGCGAAGTGTCCCCGGGGCACTCTCTGTGCCGACGCTGAAGGATTCCGAATGTGGACGGAAGCCCTTTGTTACGGATCCATCAGACAAGCCAGATGTGTCAAGTTCTCCTCCCTGGAGGCTGAGGGAACGCGTCAGAGGTTGACTTGTTGACTCTGAGGCAAGAAGTTCAATGTTGTATGCACCGCTGGCAGCAATTGGCCTGTCCTCGTCGAAAACAGTAGATGTAGAATGGCAGAGCAGATCAGAAGTCAAGCCAGATGAAGAATCCTTCACTAAGTTGTCTTGTACTGTAAAAGATCAACAGAAGAGCACCATGGAAATGTTAATTCTGCTGTTTGATTCCACCAGCTAATGTGTTTGAAATCAATTATGAATTAGTGTGAAGGCAACTTCCAAGCCTTGGAATTGCATTACTTTGCTGGATTTGTTCCTTACAATACATTTTGTATTTATTACAGAACAGTAAATCTTGCAAAATAAATTTGTACTAATAAAGATAAGCCTCACAATGCTAATTGTGTTGTTTTGGACGGACATGCTGTTGTTATCCGTAGTTTCTTCAATAGGCTTTGGGGCAAAAATGATCATGCTACACAAAATTCTGCCTAGCAACAACTTGTGCAAATTACATGACAGAAAAGGGTCCAGCTGCGGCCTGGGTGTTTCCATCACGAAACCCAATGGGGGTTTCCGGATCAACCAACCATGTAGTTTTGCGAGGCATACCAGATATTTTGTAATTTCTCCTTCCATATTGTCAATTTTACGTTGTTGGTGGTGTCCGGAGAAAACATTTGATGAGAGATTATGCCGGTAAGTAAGCTATTGTTTATTTTAGGGGTCCCCAAACTTTGACTCCAGGGCCACATTGGGTTAAGAGAATTTGGCTAGGGGCCGGGCTATCTATTTGTGTGTGTGTGTGTGTGTGTGTGTGTGTGTGTGTGTGTGTGTGTGTGTGTGTGTGTGTGTGTGTGTGTGTGTGTGTGTGTCTATGTGAATGAGAGTTTGTTTGTGTGTGTGCGCGTATTTATGTATATATATTTTGTTCTTGTTGTTGTTGTCTTGTCCCGTTCTTGTTTTCTTCCTCTTTCTCTACCCTCCTGCTGTGGTCCGGCTGTGCCAAACACTAAATATATCCAAACATTTATTAAAGTCAAATACAAATAAGGCAGCGGGAGAAGGTAAATCTGTAAAGCAGTTTTGGGCATCTACATCAACAATATGATTTGCCTGAGCGGCTGAACAAAACAGATTAAAAAAAAAAATTAATATAAAATACTTTTTTTTTTTTTTTTTTTACACTTGGCACGTCCTGCGAGCCAAATTGTGGACGCTGGCAGGCTATAATCGGCCGACCGTCCATAGTTTGGGGACCCCTGAATTATTTCTTCTTTGTCTTTTCGTAACTGTTATCTTTGCACACTCTGCACACCGCAGGAAATATGAAAAGCTACTTGATAAACGATCACCCGGTAAAGATATTTGAAGCCGGCGAAGCTAAACATAATTTTTGAGGTATTTACAGTACATTATTAAAAGTTAAATGGTCAGATATTTGCTTGAAACAGTGGATGTTTCCGCACAGTTCTTTGCACTTAAAAATACATGTTTGTAGTAATAAATATGATTACAACATTTGAGAATTATGTTTGTCTTTAATTACAGTAAGTGTGTTTATTCTAAACATTCCTGCAATTTAATTTTACACAATATGGCATTTTTACCAAGTCTTTTTATTTTTGACAATTCCACAATAATATACCGTGGCCTTAATACCGTGATAATATCGTACCGTGAGATTTTGATATCCTTACATCCTTAGCGTTAGTTGTTGTTGAAGGAAATAGCGAACATTGTGATGTGTCTGTAAAATAAAAAATGCCGCCCCACGCTTAAAATGACCAAAGTACATAAATATGACATGTTGTTATGAATGTGCCTGTTGCTTCATTGCATATATACTTACAGTGTGTACTGTATATAAAACACTGATTATATTGTGTCCAGGTGGACGAAAATGAGAGCCCAAATTCTGTTGAACAGCATTTGTGTGATAGCAAACTTTCCTTTCAGTTTTACTTTGAATCTCAATATATGATTTGTAGTGTATGCTATTTATGAGGAGTGGGATTAAACAGAGTAGCTAACAATGGAATGTGCAAATCTATAATTTGGAAGAAAAAATCCAAATCCCATCACAGTATCTAAGGAGTTAAATGGCACAATGCACATTTGAGCATCATGTCAGTTGGACAAGTAAGTCATAGCAGGAGAAAATTCCTAATGACAATCAATTCACCAAGCTATACATTGGATGGAGAGAAAATAAATCCCAACCCCCATGTGTCATGATGATGCAGCATGACATAGCGATATTCTTTTTAAATCCACTGGGTGGTGCAACCGGATTCCCTTTGATCTGTTCTTTGTCTGACATGATGCTGAGTTTCCAAGAAGACTTACCTTTGTCATCAGTAGTTGGTAACTGGCTCTGTAGATCTGCAGGAGCCTTTACTGGAGTTGTGGATTCAGGAGTCTCGAATGCTCCATCAGAGTCAGAACTCCTACAACATAAGACAGGAGGATGGCTACTTAGTCAAGGCTGCTATGAATCATTCTGACATCACCTTGGTATAGAGTTTCCGCCACAAACCAGGGAGAATATCTTTCTGTGACAATTTTAAGTAGGAAGACCTAGGTATGTATAAACCACCACTTGAGACAACAAGATGTATTGATATAAAATAAAACAATCTAAAGCAAATGCTATTAAATTGGTTCGTCCACAGCAACATACACAGCACAAAAATGAGTTGTATGTTAGAATCAATGCCATAATGATCAACAGTGTCTTTTTCAATAGTGAGCACATTGCATCCTGTCTCACCTCTGTCTGACCAGCTCCCCTGCAGTCTTAATCATGTTGTCATGACTTGAGCTCCAGGACAGACGCCCAAAGAACCCAAAGGCTGGATCCAAGTCTGGACTACCTGCCGCCCCTCCCAGCAGACTGTCCCAGCCCCAGCGAGCCCACTGCAGTGGAGACAGAGCCTGCCACGCACTCACTGCCATAACGGCCAGCAGCTACAATGCTAGTGTCTGACACACAGGTAGACGCCCACAGTCTCTTCCAAGACAAGACTCTTCTCTTTTCACTGCTGCCTTTTCAAAATTCAGCTTTTTTCCTGATGCTCATCAATCTCATCAATCAATTCCTTATTCCTTATCGCTTATTGCTGTCATCCTTAGTCATCAGTCAGGAGCAAAACATGGCTTCAAATCTAAATGAGACAGACTGCAGAGGCTTACTGCCTGCAGACTGTGCGCACTCTCTCTCCCTTCTCTCAGCCTCCCTCTCTTTATCGACTTCCTCCCCATCCAGGTCCATTTTCATACACAAGCACTTTTTGAACCTATTCATTAAATAAATTACATTTAAAAAATTGGCAACACATGCCAGAGTGAATTCTGGGACTCCACACATCATACTAATAAGCAAATGATGGAATCAAATATACAATGATAAATGACAGATAGTACAAAATGACAATACACTGTACTGTATGTCAAAGTGCATGTGAATACTATCAAAAGGACAATACATATAAAGAAAGCAAATGCAATATTACTACAGAAAATAATTTATGAATTGCCTTCCGCCCAAATGCAGCTGAGATAGGCTTCAGCACCCCCTGCGACCCAAAAAGGGACAAGCGGTAGAAAATGGATGGATGGATTGTACATACCGGTATATGGATTTAATAAATGGAGAATACCTGAAATAAATAAAATGATTATAATTATAGTGCATTGGAGCTCATTTCAATGTTTTATGTTCTTACAGAAGACATTTTCCCCATGACAACATGATTGATGTTGCTATGGTAACTGGACTCCGCGCCATATGTTTCATTATTGTGTGAAAATTGCGTCTTAAACACTAGAAGGCATTGTAGGACAGGCAACCTGGCAAAGTTCTGGGATATGCATGTGTTACATTATATTAATATAAAATGATGACAGCTGCATTTTGTTTGTACTAATCTCATGAAAATGCATTATATTGTATTATGTTGGTGGGCATCTTCTATTTGATCAAACATTTGAATTCAGCAAAGTTAAGTGCTTACATAGAATACATATCATCCAAAAGACATAATAGTTGGATCCTAATGACCTGCTTTATAAAAATCTGAAAACGTATTTAGAAAAGCTGTGCAATCTCTGGTTGAAGGATAGCAGACAAAACATGGAGAGAGAAAATAGATGGGAAAGGCAGTCTGTGAGTAAATAGTGTTCCAGAGCATGAGGGCTAACCTAAACAAAGAGAGCAACAGCCAATGCTGAGAGTGGAGAAGGCCTGCCTGGTGACAGACGCTCTGTGGTGGGAGGTGCTGCATTTTAGACAGACAGATGAGACAGAGTCCCTGGCCAACATACACAGCCTTAACAGCTTTCACAGCGATGGATGGAGAACTGAAGCACGGTATTCTTATGGGAATCAGTGATGAAAATCCAATACAGTATTTTACTCTCGGATTTGTGGGAGGGTGGAAGCTGCATCATTGTTCCAAAGAGAAAGAGGATGAAAAGAATGAATGGCTGCCTGCTACAGCTCTTCACAATTGATTAGCTCGAGTGACTGGTACTCAAAATATTTCCAAACCACATCTGTCTGTCAGTCAATTAACAAATCCAATTTCCCTGCACCTCTAACTACAGTTCCTTGGTTTTCCCTTATATACTATCCATCCCCCCATCCAACCATTGTTGTCTTTATCTTCCCTGCATCACCTTCCTACTTTGTATAGACAATATATACAGTATGTATGAATATTACAACATGCTACAGTTCAACATATGGCAATACATTAATACTGCTATCTATTAGCCTTGTTAAAAGTTATAAACTGCTCGATAAAAACACCTAAAACGTATATGGATATCAGTACCTTAAACGGTAACAGTTTACAAAAAGGGTAAACTTATTACATATACATAAAGTACATTGGTTAATATGTTGTTTCTTTACATTATGAGTCATGATCTATTTTTTATTTCCTGTACAGCGCTCTTATTTGTGTTTACATTTCCTGTTTGCCTCCTTTTGTCACTACTTCTCCTGTCTCTACACTGGCTCCCTCACCTGTACCTGATTAGCAATCAAGACACACCTGTTCCCGGTTGCCAATCAGGATGCTTTCTATGCCAGCCCTGTCCTCATTGAAGATCCTTAGTTTCGACCCAATTCGTACATAGCTTTCCCTATGGTTCATGTGCACTTCCCCGCTGCACTGTTTCTTTGGTTTCTGTCATTAAATACATTATCACGTGCTCTTTGCTTGCCGTCTCTGCATTCTGGGGTTAAGCTTCAAGCTGTGTTTGTCCAGAACGTAACAACTTTGTAAAGACTTCCTACATTTCTGTAAATCAAGAGAGCGCTTATTTCCGTGTAGTGACCCCACATGATAGGGAAGTAAGCGGTAGCTTGAATGTGTTTGTATTTATTAAGATAATTATAAAAAATGTATACACCCCCTTATCTTTACTGTCCTAAAATTAAGACTTGTGTACATATATACAGCATAATACACACACACAAACATATACATAAATACATACATACTGTCGGAGGCAGATATTTACATATATCCGAATTTAAGTTGTACTTCTTCCATTTCTTCTCTTGATGCTCTGTCAGCAAGTATACTGTGTGTTGCCCTTGAGTTCTTTGGAATGTGTTGTGACTAGCATTTTGTTATGGCTAGGGAGGGGGAAGGAAAGAGAGGTTTTTGGCGTTGGGAAGAGAGACCATTTTGGGTGCGCGCGATAGAATGTTCGAGGGTTAGACTGGTCTCAATCAAAATGTATATTGGCAAAGCTTTCAGAATATACAACAAAATACCTATTCTGTCTCTGGTGGTTTTTCAACTCAGCTTTAAGTGTCGGAAAGAACTTGGGAGCGAATTGTGACTTGAATTCCCTGGGAGGAACTGGTCCAAAACGCAACAATACATACATACATAAACATATATATATATATATATATATATATATATATATATATATATATATATATATATATATATATATATATATATATATATATATATATCCATCCATCCATCCATCCATCCATCTTCTTCCGCTTATCCAAGGTCGGGTCGCGGGGGCAGCAGCTTAAGCAGGGAAGCCCAGACTTCCCTCTCCCCAGCCACTTCGTCCAGCTCCTCCCGGGGGATCCCGAGGCGTTCCCAGGCCAGCCGGGAGAGATAGTCTTCCCAGCGTGTCCTGGGTCTTCCCCGTGGCCTCCTACCGGTCGGACGTGCCCGAAACACCTTCCTAGGGAGGCGTTCGGGTGGCATCCTGACCAGATGCCCGAACCACCTCATCTGGCTCCTCTCGATGTGGAGGAGCAGCGGCTTTACTTTGAGTTCCCCCCGAATGACAGAGCTTCTCACCCTATCTCTAAGGGAGAGCCCCGCCACTCGGCGGAGGAAACTCATTTCGGCCGCTTGTACCCGTGATCTTGTCCTTTCGGTCATGACCCAAAGCTCATGACCATAGGTGAGGATGGGAACGTAGATCGACCGGTAAATCGAGAGCTTTGCCTTCCGGCTCAGCTCCTTCTTCACCACAACGGATCGATACAGCGTCCGCATTACTGAAGACGCCGCACCGATCCGCCTGTCGATCTCACGATCCACTCTTCCCCCACTCGTGAACAAGACTCCGAGGTACTTGAACTCCTCCACTTGGGGCAAGATCTCCTCCCCAACCCGGAGATGGCACTCCACCCTTTTCCGGGAGAGAACCATGGACTCGGACTTGGAGGTGCTGATTCCCATCCCAGTCGCTTCACACTCGGCTGCGAACCGATCCAGTGAGAGCTGAAGATCTTGGCCGGAGGAAGCCATCAGGACCACATCATCTGCAAATAGCAGTGACCTAATCCTGCAGCCACCAAACCAGATCCCCTCAACGCCCTGACTGCGCCTAGAAATTCTGTCCATAAAGGTTATGAACAGAATCGGTGACAAAGGGCAGCCTTGGCGGAGTCCAACCCTCACTGGAAACGTGTCCGACTTACTGCCGGCAATGCGGACCAAGCTCTGACACTGATTATACAGGGAGCGAACTGCCACAATAAGACAGTCCGTTACCCCATACTCTCTGAGCACTCCCCACAGGACTTCCCTCACTGGAAACGTGTCCGACTTACTGCCGGCAATGCGGACCAAGCTCTGACACTGATTAAACAGGGAGCGAACTGCCACAATAAGACAGTCCGTTACCCCATACTCTCTGAGCACTCCCCGAATGCCTTCTCCAAGTCCACAAAGCACATGTAGACTGGTTGGGCAAACTCCCATGCACCCTCAAGGACCCTGCCGAGAGTATAGAGCTGGTCCACAGTTCCACGACCAGGACGAAAACCACACTGTTCCTCCTGAATCCGAGGTTCGACTATCCGGCGTAGCCTCCTCTCCAGTATACCTGAATAGACCTTACCGGGAAGGCTGAGGAGTGTGATCCCACGATAGTTGGAACACACCCTCCGGTTCCCCTTCTTAAAGAGAGGAACCACCACCCCGGTCTGCCAATCCAGAGGTACCGCCCCCGATGTCCACGCGATGTTGCAGAGTCTTGTCAACCAAGACAGCCCCACAACATCCAGAGCCTTAAGGAACTCCGGGCGGATCTCATCCACCCCCGGGGCCTTGCCACCGAGGAGCTTTTTAACTACCTCGGCAACCTCAGCCCCAGAAATAGGAGAGCCCACCACAGATTCCCCAGGCCCTGCTTCCTTATAGGAAGACGTGCTGGTAGGATTGAGGAGGTCTTCGAAGTATTCCCTCCACCGATCCACAACATCCGCAGTCGAGGTCAGCAGAGCACCATCCCCACCATACACGATGTTGACACTGCACTGCTTCCCCTTCCTGAGGCGGCGGATGGTGGTCCAGAATTGCTTCGAAGCCGTCCGGAAGTCTTTTTCCATGGCCTCCCCGAACTCCTCCCATGTCCGAGTTTTTGCCTCCGCGACCGCTGAAGCCGCACACCGCTTGGCCTGTCGGTACCTGTCTGCTGCCTCAGGAGTCCCATGAGCCAAAAGAACCCGATAGGACTCCTTCTTCAGCCTGACGGCATCCCTCACCGCCGGCGTCCACCAACGGGTTCTAGGATTACCGCCACGACAGGCACCAACCACCTTGCGGCCACAGCTCCAATCAGCCGCCTCGACAATAGAGGTACGGAACATTGTCCACTCGGACTCAATGTCCAGCACCTCCCTCGTGACATGTTCAAAGTTCTTCCGGAGGTGGGAATTGAAACTCTCTCTGACAGGAGACTCTGCCAGGCGTTCCCAGCAAACCCTCACAATGCGTTTGGGCCTGCCAGGTCTGTCCGGCATCCTCCCCCACCATCGCAGCCAACTCACCACCAGGTGGTGATCGGTAGAAAGCTCCGCCCCTCTCTTCACCCGAGTGTCCAAAACATGAGGCCGCAAATCCGATGACACAACTACAAAGTCGATCATGGAACTGCGGCCTAGGGTGTCCTGGTGCCAAGTGCACATATGGACACCCTTATGTTTGAACATGGTGTTTGTTATCGACAATCTGTGACGAGCACAAAAGTCCAATAACAGAACACCACTCGGGTTCAGATCCGGGCGGCCATTCTTCCCAATCACACCTCTCCAGGTTTCACTGTCGCTGCCAACATGAGCGTTGAAGTCCCCCAGTAGAACGAGGGAATCACCCGGGGGAGCACTCTCCAGTACTCCCTCGAGTGAATCCAAAAAGGGTGGGTACTCTGAGCTGCTGTTTGGCGCGTAAACGCAAACAACAGTCAGGACCCGTCCCCCCACCCGAAGGCGGAGGGAAGCTACCCTCTCGTCCACCGGGTTGAACTCCAACGTGCAGGCTTTGAGCCGAGGGGCAACAAGAATTGCCACCGCAGCCCGTCGCCTCTCACTGCCGGCAACGCCAGAGTGGAAGAGAGTCCAGCCCCTCTCAAGAGAAGTGGTTCCAGAGCCCTTGCTGTGCGTCGAAGTGAGTCCGACTATATCTAGCCGGAACTTCTCCACCTCACGCACTAGCTCAGGCTCCTTCCCCCCCAGCGAAGTGACGTTCCACGTCCCAAGAGCCAGCTTATGTAGCCGAGGATCGGACCGCCAAGTGCCCTGCCCTCGGCTGCCGCCCAGCTCACACTGCACCCGACCTCTATGGCCCCTGCTATGGGTGGTGAGCCCATTGGAGGGGGGACCCACGTTGCCTCTTCGGGCTGTGCCCGGCCGGGCCCCATGGGGACAGGCCCGGCCACCAGGCGCTCGCCATCGTGCCCCACCTCCGGGCCTGGCTCCAGAGGGGGGCCCCGGTGACCCGCGTCCGGGCGAGGGAAATCTGGGTCCTTGGTTTGTGTTCTTCATCGAGGTCTTCGAGCTGCTCTTTGTCTGATCCCTCACCTAGGACCAGTTTGCCTTGGGAGACCCTACCAGGGGGCATAGAAACCCCCGGACAACATAGCTCCTAGGATCATTGGGACACGCAAACTCTTCTACCACGGTATATATATATATATATATATATATATATATATATATATATATATATATATATATATATATATATATATATGTATATATATATACATACATACATACATATATATATAAATACATACATATATACATATATATATATATATATATATACATACATACATATATACATATATATATATATATATATATATATATACATATATATATATATATATATATATATATATATATATGTGTATGGAAAAAAATCACAAGACTATTTCATCTCTACAGGCCTGTTTCATGAGGGGGGGTACCCTCAATCATCAGGAGATTTTAATGGGAGCATTCGCATACCATGGTTTATATAGGGCACAGAGTGGGTGGGTACAGGCTGGCGTAGGGGCGTGGTGAAGTGTTCCGTCTTTTCTATGAGCCTTAGCTTGTAGTCATTCTGCGCGGGTATGGGAATGTTCTTCGTGGAGTAGTCGATGTTGAATTTTTCCATTTCTGATCGTCGTACAGTGCTCAACAAATGTCAATTTGGAGCGGAGTATATGTCTTAATAAGGTTATCCAAAAAATAGTGCTCGATACCGTAGTAGAGCGCAATATATGTATGTGTGGGAAAAAAAATCACAAGACTATTTCATCTCTACAGACCTGTTTCATGAGGGGGGGTACCCTCAATCATCAGGAGATTTTAATGGGAGCATTCGCATACCATGGTTTATATAGGGCACAGAGTGGGTGGGTACGGGCTGGCGTAGGGGCGTGGTGAAGTGTTCCGTCTTTTCTATGAGCCTTAGCTTGTAGTCATTCTGCGCGGGTATGGGAATGTTCTTCGTGGAGTAGTCGATGTTGAATTTTTCCATTTCTGATCGTCGTACAGTGCTCAACAAATGTCAATTTGGAGCGGAGAATGACTACAAGCTTAGGCTCATAGAAAAGACGGAACACTTCACCACGCCCCTACGCCAGCCTGTACCCACCCACTCTGTGCCCTATATAAACCATGGTATGCGAATGCTCCCATTAAAATCTCCTGATGATTGAGGGTACCCCCCCTCATGAAACAGGCCTGTAGAGATGAAATAGTCTTGTGATTTTTTTTCCCACACATACATATATTGCGCTCTACTACGGTATCGAGCACTATTTTTTGGATAACCTTATTAAGACATATATATATATACATATATATATATATATATATATACATATATATACATATATACATACACACATACATACATACATACATACATACATACATACATACATACATACATATATATATATATATATATATATATATATATATCAGTGGTGGGCCGTCAGGGTCAGCAAGGCCTTCTCTGCTGGCCTAACATAACCAGAAATTACGATCATAATTAAAGAAAAAAGTAATTTATTTATTTATTTTCCCTAAATATCTAAAAGTATTCATATTCTCTTCATGTCATATTATGCTCTTTCCAGTGCTGTTGTTTTTACGTAAGAGTTTGTATCCAATCAAAATGCAGCTAGCTTATGTTTCCATGCTGTACCAAATCTGCCCGGGGCCTTAAGAATCAACAATGCGGGCGTATGTGCACTGTAAGTGTACGGACACATACATATTCATTGTGATAGCCAATCAGATCACGAGTTGTTGTCAGTAAGGCCTTCTAGCTGGCCTTACGCTCTGATTGGATACACACTTGGACTCACAAGTTGCGAAAACAGGAAGTGGCACCGGAGCCATACGAGCCATAGAAAGCCACAGAAAACTCACCTGTACTCGCAAATATATATCTGCCACCTAATCAACTTGTTGCTCTCTTTATAAGGCCATTTTTAAAAAAGATACTTAAGAGAAACTACATCTTGTGAGACGAGGTCGGCCGACACCGGAAGCTATCGCGGAGGGTTTGCCCGCAACTTTCACACAAACCGACAGACTACTACGAGCGGTACCACTGGCTTATACGGCGTCGAATGGATGCTACAAATTGTGAGTTCAAATATTTTATTTCTTAACTTTTTCATGTTTCATTTGTTTTATACAATTATTTTAATTTTGACAGTACCACGTAAATATGTTTTAATTGCTGTAGCTGGTTTATTGAATGCGTCGAAAAATAGATCGTTTTGTACACTGTTGAGGGAATTCAATGCGAAGTAGTGTGCAAGTGTGTTTCTGTATAGTATCTCCAGCCGTGTCCATGTGGTGACATAAATTACAGTATTTTGAGAAGTGAAGTCGGACTAAGTAGGACATCACTGAAGGCCGAGGTGAGAAATGCATGGACATACATATATACATACATATCATACATACATACATACACACACACACACACACACACAGATACATACATACATACATATATACATACACACACACATACATACATACATACATAAACACACACATATATACATACATACATATACAAAGTTCACATTGCAATGCATGATACTCAAGATTTACAGACAGTTACTGGTTATGTCTTCAGTATTTGTCATTATTATTATGTGTTTGACCTATAACGACCAGCAGAGGGAGCGCTTATATTGTTATTACCCTGTTCAGTGAGCTGTATGGGTAAGCGTGATGTCATGGGACATGCACTTTCTGGGAAAACAGCCTCTTTTGTTTTTACAAGCTACGATTAATGTTCTTTACAGATGTCATGTGTTCCGCACTATGCTAATACTAAGGAACGCCTGGCTTTCAAAATGTAAGCATGAGATCATCACATGACCTATCTCGATCAATCTGAAATTATTGAGAGCAGACAGATGGCGCACTGAAAACAATTGTGTTATATGCCTTTTGATAATGATAGCACATCAAATCATCAGTCTTACTAACTGGTGGCTTTCTGAAGGCGAACAATTAGCTAATGAGCACAGTAAAACAAAGTGTGATGTTACGCACACTACCGGTAATAGAAAAATGCACTCAATCAAGCAACAAGGTCTGAATAAAAGTCTTCACCAAATCCTTGTACAAAAAACATTATTTCTACATTAATAACATCATCTCCAATCTCACTCATCTCTCTTTCTCCACACACACACACAGGTCCTCGCTCCCCGGTGCAGCTGTATGTCTGAGCTATAAATAAAACAAAGTGGAGCACTCTTGGCCTGTCTCTAACTCTCTCATCCAGTCATTTTGCTGTACACAGTGCTCCATTTTAACACTGGCTCCTGCTCCCAGCATGACAATGATGTCGCCCTTAACCCAGCCAAACATCCCTCCACCAGGCTGAACTCATTGACTCGATCTGGCTTCCAGTCTATAACATAAATGAAACGGCACAGTGATCCAGTACAGTGCTTGCACGTGCCTGCGCATGTGCTCACATGCCTTCATTTACACCACAACAACATTACGACAACAAAGACCACATGCTCGGACGGCTACAGCGGGGTACTTCACTATAAAATAAACAGCTCTCCATTATGCATTTGCAAGAAATAGAAGGTAAACGACAATATGAAATTCTCCACTACGCTGTGTGCAAAAAAAAAAAAAAAAAAAGCATCACCATTCAGATTATTTCTGCATGGAAGGCTGATTCAAAGCGATGAATAAAACATACACATGACAGCAGAGCTCAAGCTGCGATTTTGCCTGTTTTACTTTTTCAAGGTAATATTTAAGGGTTATATTCAATAACAGGAAATCATTTAAACGGACACTTACATGTGTTCTTGAGTTGGACATGAGGTCTGTCCTTGCTCCAAAGATTCGTTGGCTCCCATTCTCAGCTACCTCGCCCCCCCTCAACATGCACTTCAGCTACTGTCCACATCCACCTGCTCCCTTTCAAAAAACCCTTTTCCTTCAGCTGTTATCCTGTACCAAAGAAGGCGAGCGCAAGCTTCTAACGCTGCACTGCAGAGAATAACCACGTCCTCGCATTAAATCCGCGGGTTATTAAATGTTCATCACTTTTTGAATATAGCATCCTCATCCTCTGCGCTTGCACAATGAACATGTTCCTCTTATTCCGTTTTGTTCATCTGAAGAATGAAGGTATGAAGGCAAAATGTACAAGGATGGATAATCCAAATAAATGCAACAATAATCCTGCTTTCTTGTCGCCTGGTATGAGGTGTATGAGGTACCTCCTCTCTGTTTGGATACGGCTGAGCAGTGATGCTGCACACCCTGCCTCCTCCCCCATCCAAACATCCCCCCTCAGCGCTACAGCATTTTCTAGACGAGGGAGTCAAACAATAGAACCCCAATCACAGAGACAGTGTCCCCATTCCACTATTCTAAAGAATTCCTACCTTTGTCCTATCTGCATCCACCTTTATTACCGAGCAGTTACATGGAAAAATGGATCGTTATGCCTCTTTTTCAGACAATGACAGCTTTCAGCACTCGGTGTAACCAATGACTGTGATGTTGGAGGTAAACAAAAGACTGAAAGAATAGTAGTGGCGTGTCATTCAACTCTGACCTCGTTATAGTTTTAGACGTCTACGCCTCTCCCTTCTGTCAGTAGCTTAGTACCAGCATGTACTAAGATATATATTGTTTTAAACATCCACTAAAATAGAGCCCTGATTAGCAATCATTCAATGACGTATTTTTTAGTACAAGACATAGGAACACTTTAGTGCAGTGTTTCTTAACCATTGTTGGGCTGCGAATGTCCCCTAGAGCAGTGTTTTTCAACCACTGTGCCGCGGCACACTAGTGTGCTGTGAGATACAGTCTGGTGTACCGTGGGAGATTATCTAATTTCACCTATTTGTATAAAATATTTTTTGCAAAGCAGTAATTATAGTCTGCAAATGATGTGTTGTTGTTGAGTGTCGGCAGAGTAACCATGTAATACTCTTCCATATCGGTAGGTGGCAGCAGGTAGCTAATTGTGATCACAATATGCTGACGACAGCGGGAGGCAGTGTGCAGGTATGAAGGTATCTAATGCTTAAACTGAAAAACAAACAAAAGGTGAGTGCCCCTAAAAAAGGCATTTAAGCTTAGGGAAGGCTATGCAGAACGAAACTACAACTGAACTGGCGACAAAATAAACAAAAACAGAATGCTGGACGACAGCAAAGACTTACAGCGTGTGGCGCAGAGAAGGCGTCCACAAAGTACATCCGAACATGACATGACGATCAACACTGTCCCCACAAAGAAGGATAAAAACAACTAAAATATTCTTGTATGCTAAAACAAAGCAGGTGCGGGAAATAGCGCTTAAAACGAAGACATGAAACTGCTAAAGGAAAATACCAACAAAACAGGAAAAGCCACCAAAATAAGAGCGCAAGACAAGAACTAAAATACGACACAGGAAAACAGCAAAAAAGTCCAAATAAGTCAGGGTGTGATGTGACAGTACACCTACTTTGAGACAAGAGCTATATTGATGCATGCTTAGTTAGTTTAAAGTCATATCAAACGACTTTTTATTGTCAATATCGAGTTTCATATTTTAATGATTTCTGCTGGTGGTGTGCCTTTGGATTTTTTCAATGAAAAAAATGTGCCTCGGCTCAAAAAGGTTAAAAAACACTGCCCTAGAGGGCCGCCAAAAAAAATCTGTTTCTCAGCTGTAGTCCCGTATGGGCCGTGGCTGTACTTAGTTGTAATACACTTTTCCACCACTTGTGGCAGTAATGACAATATCAAACAAACAGAAGAAGTCTGGCGCTAAAGTCATAGAGCAGGGGTGTCAAACGTCTGGCCCGCGAACAGGTTTTATCCGGCCCGGGGGATGAGTTTGCGAAGTATAAAAATGAGCCGAAATTTTTGAATGAAAGAAACTGCTGTTCTAAATATGTCCACTAGATGTTGCAAGAGCAATTCTTTGTATCTCTGTAGATTATGCTAGATATGTAAAAAAATAAAAAATAAACCACATGATATGCACCAGTCGAAGAAAATGATTAAACAACATAAATAACATCCTGTAATTTGATTTTGATATACTTTTTTTTATCTTGATAGATTGAAAATTAACACCAATGAGTTAACTGATGAACATTATCACATAATTTATACAGAAAGTATAAATAACGACAGGTAAAGATAGAATACTATTAGCCCCAACATGTAAGGACGCGTGCGCGCGCACACACACACATACACACACACACACACACATATTCTTCCACAAGTTTTAACTCAAATATTGGTGAGTCCCTGGAACAAAATATGGGTTGGGAGTGCGTGGCCAAATATACATTTTGTGGGTCCTCCTTGACGGGAATATGTTTGAGAACCACTGATGTAGAAAACTTTTTTTCTCTCAGAAAACTGTTTAAAAGAAATAGATTTCAGGTCTTTATTGTACCCACGCTTAGGCGAAGTGTTCCTTTTGCCCACATTGACGATAACATGTTGGGGCTTTATATTTTTTAGTGCATGGCCAGGAGTGTTTTCTTTATGCAGTTTTTTATTCACATTAAACCAAAAAAAAGTCTGCGGGCTATAGAGCGCTTTCTATTTGGGCTCCAGTACTATGGAATGCCCTCCCGGTAACAGTTAGAGATACTACCTCATTAGAAGCATTTTAGTCCCATCTTAAAACTCATTTATATACTCTAGCCTTTAAATAGCCCCCCTTTTTTGGACCAGTTGATCTGCCGTTTCTTTTCCTTTCTCCTCTGCTCCCCCCTCTCCCTTGTGGAGGAGAGACACAAGTCCGGTGGCCATGGATGAAGTGCTGGCTGTCCAGAGTCGGGAACCGGGGTGGACCGCTCGCTTGTGCATCGGTTGGGAACATCTCTGCGCTGCTGACCCGTCTCCGCTCGGGATGGTTTCCTGCTGGTCCCACTATGGACTGGACTCTTACAATTATGTTGGATCCACTATGGACTGGACTCTCACAATATTATATCAGACCCACTTGACATCCATTGCATTCGATCTCCCCTAGAGGGGGTTGGGGGGTTACCCACATATGCGGTCCTCTCCAAGGTTTCTCATAGTCATTCACATCGACGTCCCACTGGGGTGAGTTTTTCCTTGCCCTTATGTGGGCTCTGTACCGAGGATGTCGTTGTGGCTTGTGCAGCCCTTTGAGACACTTGTGATTTAGGGCTATATAAATAAACATTGATTGATTGATTGATTAAACTAGCGTGGTTAAGTGGGTTCGAGAAATCGGCGAAACCCTCACACATCGTTGGGTTGCGTCGCTAAATATGAACAGTGGGGTACATATTATATTGTATGTCGAGAGTTTTTGTCTTCTTACGTCTATGGATGTTGTCATTCATCCAGGTCATTCTGCTCTCAGGGCGTTCAATCGATCGCAACTGGACTGTACGGTTTGTCTTAGCAGATGTTTCACCTCTCATCCAAGTAGGTCTCAGTAGTTACTGCTCATAGACTTAGATTGGTCAGATCTAGTCTAGCGGCTGGTGCCAAAACCCCAAATATTCATACCCCAACACCCTCACAACAGCACTCAAGTGGCATTAGAAGGACCAGTATTGATATTGTGTACACCTAATTTGTCTTTTTTTTTTTAGACATCTTCTGTATAGCATGAGTCCTATGGGGTGAAATAAGAGCAGGGACAAGTTCCTATTGATTGTCTGAGAAGGAATGAGGAAGAAAGACTAGCAAACTGAAATATGAGGAGAACAATCTATTGTTCACGCATGGGAAATCTATGAACGAGGGCTAACTACAACAAAAAAATACCCCCTGTAGCACGTGAAATCATAATAGTCGAGATGAATACATGTGATGTAAATGACACATGAAAAAAACTGAAGAGTTTCAGTTCCACAGTGCAGTAAAGCCATGCAGTGTTCATCTAAAGGCAGATTTTTCTTTAAAAAGATGGGGGTTGCATGTAAACCACCCATTAAAGGGTGTTTCCAGGGAATAATAATGTGATTCTGCCCTTAAATGGACCAAATGGTCGATTTTTAACAGCCAGAGGGGAAAGGTAAATGCAGTCTAGTCACATGGACACCAAATATATTGATTGACACTGCCAAACCCATGTTCAAAGCATGCAACAAAGCATGTACTGCATGTACAATGCTCTATACGTGAATTACTTATACCTTCTTGAGCCTTGCAAGTTTGCCTGGACTGCAAACTGGAAGAAGCGATACCAATTTGAATGCACTTAGGCAGTGAGAAATACAGCAATGGCTGCGTTTTTCCTGAAAGATTTATGACAGGCCTCAAGTAGAATCAAGCTCACCACCAGCTGCACAAAGAGAATGGTAACAGGAATGCGGTAAATACAATCTAACCTCTGTAGACTGGATGCATTTTAAATTAAACTGTGTTGTATTTCAAATAATGCTATGTCTAGCCTTTTAGTGGCCTAGTGGTTAGAGTGTCCGCCCTGAGATCGGTAGATTGTGAGTTCAAACCCCGGCCGAGTCGTACCAAAGACTATAAAAATGGGACCCATTACCTCCCTGCTTGGCACTCAGCATCAAGGGTTGGAATTGGGGGTTAAATCACCAAAAATGATTCCCGGGCGCGGCACCGCTGCTGCCCACTGCTCCCCTCACCTCCCAGGGGGTGAACAAGGGGATGGGTCAAATGCAGAGGACAAATTTCACCACACCTAGTGTGTGTGTGACAATCATTGGTACTTTAACTTTAAAATAATGCTATGTCTAGCCTTGTTACTGTAGGTTAGTAACAATAACAAAATAACATTTACAGTACAGAAGACTTACAAATAACCCACATATCAAGCAACCAAGAGAATAAACTATTTCAACAGCATTTTGAAATTGTAGAAAAAAGCACAAGTATATCCATGAAGCTATACCATTTTGTCAGGAATAGCAGAATATCTAAAAAAAAATTAAAAAAAATACAGTATATATACACACACGTATATATATATATATATATATATATATATATATATATAGGGAATGGGGTCACAGCAAAAACAGGAGAAATGAAAGTGTCCATATACCTGTATACGCGGATACTTAATAAAGGCATATTTATCTTTGCGTTTAGGGCTCTTGTTCACATGAAAACGCAAACTTTTGTCGTTATAAATTCTGACTTTGCAAACGCTAACCAAGCTGAAGAGTTCCAAAACTCTCCGCTCAGCGTATACATGTACACGGCTCAAACGGAAACTTGTACTCCTCTGATGACGTCACAGTTTTGCGCTATCATTTCCAAAGTTCAACAACACGGCCTTGCTGGCTTTAAACACAATTGAAAAAAATAATTGGTATGTGTTTGAACATAAACATGCTGCATATCATGATCCCACATGACAATTACTTGTATTTTGTATAGTTTGCCTCCATTTGCTACCACTCCTCCGGTTTGAGTGCTGGCTCCGTCACCTGTGCCAGGTTGCCAATCAGGATGCTTTTCAGGACTGGATCAGTGTGCTTTGTACCTCAACGTTGTACCTTTGCTTGCTTTACGCGTCATACGACTGTTTTCCATTTGTGCACTTCCCAGCTGCACATTTTTGTTTTTGTGTTACCTGCGTTTCCTTTCTGCACTTGCCTGCCGTCTCTACATCCGGGCGGTCCGTACATACATCGAAACGTAACAAAAAACAACACAGTGTAGCTTAATCATTTCTTCTTATTATTATTATTATTAATATTAGTATCATTATTACAACGGCTTTAGCACACTCAAAATCTTGACATATCTTGCAAGAAATTGCGGGCTGTGCATTTCACACCTCGGCCTTCAGTGATGTTCTACTTAGTCCGACTATAATAAATACATCTCATAATACCATAATTTATGTCACCACATGACCACAGCTGGAGAAACATTATAGAGTAAGACACTTGCGCACAACTGTCCATTGAATCACCTCGATAGTGTACAAAACGGGATATTTTCCAACACATTTAAAAATCAATAAACCCACATCAGCAATTAAAACATATCCCTGCGTGGTACTGTCAAAATAAAAATAATTTCAAAAACATTAAAACATGAAAAATAGACACATTAAATATTTAAACTCACAATTTGCAGCACTCATCAGAAGCTACTAACCAGGGGTGTACCACTCAGTTGTTTGATTGGTTCGAAGGTGGCGGACAAACCCTCTCACCGGCTGGGACAGGTTGGCAAGCTCGGCTGACATTGTGTCACAAGATCTAGCTTCTCTTGAAATTACCTTCTTGAAAATGACCTTGCAAGTCTATCTGCAACCTAATCAACCGTTAGCTCTCCTTTCGGCCACCTTGGGTGAAAGATTCGAGCAGATATCAGATTTCTCTGCTCGCCAAGTGTGGATCCCATAGCTCTGTTGATTTGCACTTCCTGCTTTCACAACTCACAGCTTGTGATTGGACATTCAATTGTGAGTCACAAGTGAGTAACCAATCACAGCAGACAATGTCTTGTTCAACAGGTCAATGTGTGGCAATCTAGGGAGGTCTACTGTCAACAACTCGTAATCTGATTGGCTATTGCAACCGTCTATCATCTTTATGTTCTCCGTTAACCTACACCAATGGAGGTTAATTAGTGTCTTTATTACGAAAGCTTTTTTTAATTTATTTTTTTTACACATAATTTTTTTACAGAAATTAAGTGTATAAAAATTCAGGGTAAAAAAACCAGTATATAAAAATTCAGTGCTGAAAAATTCAGTGTCGAAAAATTTGCTGCTTCAAAAAGCAAGAGTCACTTCTGGCTAAAGCAATCGATCGTATCTCAGAACCAGCCAATGAGGTGTCAAGTTTGAAGTCACGTTAAAAGGGTCTTGCAAAATAATTGAAAAAAGCAGTTAACAATTAATGGTTAAAATCTGCACTTTCGAGTGAAATACTATTTTGAGTTAAGTCATGATATGCAGTTAAACTGACTGCGATACACAATGTGACCAGCAGATGGTGCTGGATATATAGATGTTTGAAGCGGTAGAAAATGGATGAATGGATGGATGGATGCATACATGGAGGGAGGAATAAATGTTTGAGCATAAGCTCCTTGTTCACAAGACAAAGTTTGGTCATTAATAGATTAACCAAACACTATGGTAACAATAGGAAGCGCTGCTTCATGCAGACTAAGTACAAGGCAGTGGGCGAGACAGCGACAAGTCTGAGACATCGATGTAATATCACTGTTGATTAATACTACAAAACACAAAACCAGTGAAGTTGGCACGTTGTGTAAATCGTAAATAAAAACATAATACAATGATTTTCATATCCTTTTCAACTGTTCTTTCACAATATTATGTCACTCGACATCCATTGCTTTCGGTCTCCCCTAGAGAGGGGGGGGTTACTCACATATGCGGTCCTCTCCAAGGTTTCTCATAGTCATTCACATCGACGTCCCTTATGTGGGCTCTGTACCGAGGATGTCGTTGTGGCTTGTGCAGCCCTTTGAGACTTTTGTGATTTAGGGCTATATAAATAAACATTGATTGATTGATTGAACTTATCTTCAACTGAATACACTGCAAAGACAAGATATTTAATGTTCGAACTGAGAAACTTATTTTTTTATTGCAAATAATCATTAACTTAGAACTTAATGGCAGCAACACATTGCAAAAAAGTTGGCACAGGGGCATTATTTACCACTGTGTTACATGGCCTTTCCTTTTAACAACACTCAGTAAACGTTTGGGAACTGAGGAGACCAATTTTTTAAGCTTTTCAGGTGGAATTATTTCCCATTCTTGCTTGGTGTACAGCTTAAGTTGTTCAACAGTCCGGGGTCTCGGTTGTCGTATTTTACGCTTCATAATGTGCCACACATTTTCAATGGGACACAGGTCTGGACTACAGGCAGGCCAGTCTAGTACCCGCACTCTTTTACTACGAAGCCACGCTGTTGTAACACGTGCAGAATGTGGCTTGGCATTGTCTTGCTGAAATAATCAGGGGCGTCCATGAAAAAGACGTTGCTTGGATGGCAACATATGTTGCTCCAAAACCTATATATACCTTTCAGTATTATTGGTGCCTTCACAGATGTGTAAGTTACCCATGCCTTGGGCACTAATACACCCCCATACCATCACAGCTGAGATAGGTTCCAGCATCCCCCGCGACCCCAAAAAGGGACAAGCGGTAGAAAATGGATGGATGGACCATCACAGATGCTGGCTTTTGAACTTTGCGCCTATAACAGTCCGGCTGGTTCTTTACCTCTTTCGTCCGGAGGACACGACGTCCACAGTTTCCAAAAACAATTTGAAATCTGGACTCGTCAGACCTCAGAACACTTTGCATCAGTCCATCTTAGATGAGCTCGAGCCCAGCGAACCTGGCGGCGTTTCTGGGTGTTGTTGATAAATGGCTTTCGCTTTGCATAGTAGTTTTGATTTGCACTTACAAATGTAGCGACAAACTATAGTTACTGACAGTGGTTTTCTGAAATGTTCCTGAGCCCATGTGGTGATATCCTTTACACACTGATGTCGGTTTTTGATGCAGAACCGCCTGAGGGATTGAAAGTCACAGGCTTTGCAGCTTACGTGCAGTGATTTCTCCAGATTCTCTGAACCTTTTAAGGTAATTACGGACCGTAGATGGTGGAATCCCTAAATTCCTTGCAATAGCTCGTTGAGAAATGTTGTTCTTAAACTGTTCGACAATTTGCTCACGCATTTGTTCCCAAAGTGTTGACCCTCGACCCATTCTTGTTTGTTAATCACTGTTCTGCAGAACAGTGATATTACATCAATGTCTCAGGCTTGTCGCTGCCCCGCCCATAAACTCGTCCTTTGTCTGCATGAAGCAGCACTTCCTATGGTTACCATAGTGTTTGGTTAATCTATTAATAACCAAACTTTGTCTTGTGAACAATGAGCTTATGCTCAAACATGTATTCCTCCCTCCATGAATGCATCCAAACATCTATATATCCAGCACCATTACCATGAATTGATTAACGTGGACCCCGACTTAAACAAGTTGAAAAACTTTGTACGGAATATGTACTGTACTGTGCAATCTACTAATAAAAGTTTCAATCAATCAATCAATGCTGGTCACATTGTGTATCAGTCAGTTTAACTGCATATCATGACACGTACTAACTCGCAAACCCGCACAAACACACCACCGCCCAAACAACCGAGACACAGCACCCACACCAGACAAGAGGGCAGCGCTGCCACCGCATCAAGTCACCAACATATACCCCACAGCGCAAGGCCGGACCACACAGGCACGGACCCCGCCCAACAGGAAGCGAAACCCACGTGACGCCACACAATAAATAAATAAATAAATGAATTAAAACAAAATAAAATAAAAAATAATACATGAATAAAAGCCCTGCACACTCAGCGAGGTCTCCGTCCGGGAATGGCAGGGCACCAGACAGCAGTCCGCGCAGCCCGTGCCGGCCAAGGAGGCAATGAGGGGCGCGCCGTACTCCCGAACCCCAACCATGTGTATAAGGCCCCCAGAGTGTCTACTGTGTAGTTAAAATTAGGAGGTCAGCCGTTACAGCCGACATCCAGTCCCTATTGATGTGTGTACTATGTACTGAATTCTTTATGCATTGAATTTTTAAACACTGAATGATTTTACACTGAATTTTTATACACTGAATTGTTTGACAATGATTTTTTTTACACACTGAATTGTTGTACACTGATTTTTCATACACTGAATTCTTTTTCAATGAAATTATCAGCATAATTTGAAAAATCAGCAAAATTTTAGTTCACAAAGTTCAAACGCCAAAAATTATTTCACATAAATTCCGTGTCGAAAAAAGCTTTCGTAATAAAGACACAAATTCACCACCATTACACTGCACAAACCACCGCATTGATGATTCAGAAGGCCTTGGCAGATTGATACAGCCCTGACAATAAACTAGCTGATTTCTGAGCAACACTGGAGCCTAATAGGACACGAAGAGAATAATATGAAAACTTTTGTATATTCAGGGAAAGTAAATAAAAAATAAAATTAACATTTATCAATTTATGATCATGATTTATGTTAAACCAGCAGGCCTTGCTGACCCTGACGGCCCACCACTGCTTACAAGAAATGTCTACATATGTTCATGAAACACCACAAGAACAGGGGTGTCAAACTAATTTTAGATCAGGGTCCACATGGAGAAAAATCTACTCCCAAGTGGGCCGGACTGGTAAAATCACGGCACGGTAACTTAAAAATAAAGACAACTTCAGATTGTTTTCTTTGTCTAAAAATTCATGTTGTTGTTGGGTTTTTTTACACTTACATGTTACGATTAATGGTATTCTATCTTTATTTGTCGTTATTTATACTTTATGAATAAAATATGTGATAATGTTCATCAGTCAACTCATTGGTGTTAATGTTCAATCTATGAAGATAAAAAATATCAAAATGAAATTACAGGATGTTATTTATGTAGTTTGCTCATTTTCCTCGACTGGTGCACTAACATCATGTGGTTTATTTTTTTTACATATGTAGCATAATCTACAAAGATACAAAGAATTGCTATTGCAACATCTAGGGGACACATTTAGAACAGCAGTTTCTTTCATTCAAAACATTTTGGCTCATTATTATACTTAGCAAACTCATCCCGCGGGCCGGATAAAACCTGTTCGCGGGCCTGAGCATGAGCCGGCCATACGTTTGACACCCCTGCCATAGAAGATGCACAGGTCAATGCCCATTTTTGTTTTCAGGTGCCATTTCTGGGAGAAATTGGTCTTGTTTCATTTGTAATTTGTTTTTGGGGTTTTTTTTTGTTTTTTTGTCTGCATATGGTGTCACGGACCAATAAAAAATTAGCTGGGGGCCGCAATAACCCCCAAGCCAAACTTTGGACACCTCTGGTTTAGTTATAGGATAGGATATACTTTTATTTATTTACTTATCTTACAATGAGGAAATCACGTTGATGCAGTGCAGGTTTTTACAAACAGTAACGGAAGTTAGAACATTTTATTAAATACTACATATTGCACACTAATATGTATAGATAAAAGATAAAAATAAAAAAACACAAACATCCGTATTGCACACCAAGAAAAAAAGATCACAGTAAATCACATAACATAACCCGCCACATAAAAATAAGAAAAAGTGATGATAGAGGTTAACAGCACCAAATTGTGGAGAGTGACGATAGCGTAGTCCAAATTATTAAATATTGCAACCAAGTAAATAAATCCACAAAATGCAACAAAGGGCTGCTCAACACTTGTAAAGTAGATTAGTGTGCCAGATGTCCATTCAATGGCTTAATTTGTCCTGAAATGGAATTGGGCGGATAAGAGTATCTGCAATTTTCATTAAGCAAGCTAAAAGGACTACTAGCACTAGTAACTATTTGAGAGAAGAGGCATGACTATAGTCTAGAGCTCACATAGCACAACACAAACAAATGCTGTGTATATCATAATGAGAAAAGCAATGGGAATGAAGCAAGGGACAGTTTCAGGAAGAATTCATACCTTAGAAGAAGGCGGCAAGGAGGTGCAGAGGGTGGGCAGGGATCCTCACTCTGGGCAATAGAGTGTGCAGAAAGAGGAAGGCGCGGAGATGCAGGCGGTGTCTTCTCGGGGGTTGCAGAAGTAAGAGTGGAGAGGTCAGGAAGAGGAACAGGCTGGGGGTGATGTCTAGGTGAAGTCAGGGAGAAAGCAGTG
Source organism: Nerophis lumbriciformis (assembly GCF_033978685.3). NCBI lineage: Eukaryota > Metazoa > Chordata > Actinopteri > Syngnathiformes > Syngnathidae > Nerophis > Nerophis lumbriciformis. The sequence goes on from NC_084549.2 coordinate 27,055,243, forward strand.
TGTTTAGTAAGGGGGGCACAGAACATCAATAGACATCTCCTCTACATGTGAAAGCAACTAATCCAAATACAGTTGTGTGACGTTGCGTAAACCTAATATTGACCTGATGACTAACAAGATTGCTCCCACCATCTCAAGCGTGGTTTTGGATTAGAACCACACTCAGTTGAAAGTCTCCCTACACGTTCATAGTCCATGTTTCCATGTCAAGTTTAAATGCTTAGAACAGCCAGTCTGCTTGAGGGTGTCAAGACTTATTCGTCATTGGCCACCTGGGGGAGTGGATTTGGCCCTGATCCAGTTTCATCTTATCAAGAGGGGTGCCCGCTAATCTGACAGGCAATGAGATGGACGCCCATGCAGCTGTTAACCACTTGGGATATGTCTCCTGCTCAGCTCTAAAAATATTCGAGGAGCCTGCAAAACTAAAGCATGTTTTGAGTAATGGAGCATCAGCTAAGACCGACTATTTAGTAAAACCTCTACTTAATATTAGATTTACAGACGCGCCACAAATAATTGTTTGTCTGACTGATCACGCAGCAATCAGAGGCAGTTTTTTGCATTTGCATTGGTTAAAACGCGGCTGTCGATGGAAATCTTTTTTTTCCCATTTAATTATTTAAATGTTATTTATTTACTAATTGTTTTTTTTAATCAGATTAATTACAATTTTGAATTTGGATTAATCTTTTTTTTTTTTTTACAGTAAAATACTTTCGTCCACAATATAAATTACTTATAAAAAGACCACAATATTTTATTGTCAGAATGTCATACTTTATGACAAAATTGCAAATGTTTGAGTATGACTCATACTCACACATTTTTTATTTGAATGTGCGTAATTTATTTTCTCAAAACTTGGTAACAGTGTTATCTAAAGTCCTGTCTGGGTTTATTTTGAAGCGAAAAACACCAGTCGGACCTATCCTGACTAATTTTTGATCTGATCACTGACTGTATAACAAACCCACACTGCCTTTCAAATAACCATTATCGGTTGAGGTAAAACTAAATAAATTGTGTGATCAATCTGCAACTATACATGACTAATTTGATCATTTTTTTGTGATTGATCACATGAGCTAATTCTTTATTTTTGATATGCCGTATTTATTAAATCATTTTTTATTTGTGTTCAAACTAAATAACGAGACAGACATTAATAATAAAGTAACATCAAGTGCATAAAAAATAATATCTAAAAAATAAATACAGTAGATAATACAATATTGTTTTTGTTTTTTAATACTTGTAGTCTACCGAGAATGGCCATAATATTTTTGACTCTTGGGCAAAAAATGCTTCTATTGTGATGTAGATGATTTTGATGAAAATAATTTAAAGTGTATAAAAAATTCTACTATTTTTATTTGGTTTTAGCTTTGTATTTTATTAATTTCATTTTATCAGTTTTTATTTTGGTTTCTTCTGGCTATTCTTTTTACCTATGTCCCAATTTTATTTTAGGTGTTTTTCAGATGTATCTCACCAAAGGCAACACGTTTTGGTGAGTTTTTGTTGCCTTTATTTACTTTTATTATGTCTCTATACTCATTATTTTATACAGCACTTTGGCCCACTTTGGTTATTCTTAAAGTAGTCTACAAATAAAGTTGGATTGGATTTGATGCCTAAAGAACTTGTAATACTCTACTGTTTTCATCCTGGGATGAGTAAACAAGGAAAAGACAAACAATTTCCTCTACCGCACTGTTATCCACATTTGAAAACAGGGACCATTCTCCAATGTTTTTGCATAATCCTGCAAACTAAGAGTCATCAAAACAATATTGCTTGGCAACTATTTCTACAACTACTCCTACAATTATATACATATCTTGATTTCAATTTGGCCATGTGCTTCTCATGAGACCCTTTTTTATCAAAGCCATATGCTGTGTGTCATATCTGGCCAACTGACCAAATGCATGCTGGAAATAGAATGAAAGTCATAACAAAGTGTCATCCAATACCCTAGCGGCCCCTAAGTCAGACAAAAGCAATGCAGGTGTAGCAAAATAGACTGGGGCAGTGTCTGTGATTTCTTTCAGTGTAAATAATATTGATAGCAACTGGCTACTTCTAATCAGCGTGACAAAAAGAGAGAAACGATGTGCTTCTTTTCAGTGACATACAATTGAACTTTTTTAAGACTCTTCTGGAGACTGTCAGACCTCTTTGGCACAGTTGGTTTCTGGAAAGTGGCTCACAAAAAAGCAACATCTTTTTAAAGTCGCTTTGTCAGGGATAATTCAAAAACACACAGTATTATCAATCCTGTAATTCAAAGAGGATCTAAAGCCTTGTGGTTTTTGTCGGGTGGAATACATCACTGCCATGAGATGATCCACTTCACTTGTGCCATCTGAAGCATATGCATCTACGATTGCCATGACAACCAGTCTATTTACAGTTCCGTGTGGTTTCTAGAAATACCTCCTTCTCACTCCTAACACATGGATGAGACTAATCTTACATAAAAACACTATCGTCTGTGCCATAAACCACCAAAGTTAGTGGCAGGATGCTCCGAAGGAAGCCGCGTCAATTGGATTTTTTTGAAAAGGCAGCAATATGACGAGAGATTTTGGCATTTAAAACAGGTGAGGAGAATAAAGAATGTTGTAAGTGTGTCATTGCCAGTCTTTATCACCTTGTGTCCCCTCTACTCCTACCATCTGGTGAGGTCAGCAAAGTGCAATGGTTACCATCTGCTATGTCCACCTGGACGTACTTAGACATGGACACAGTATATATACACACACACGCACACAACTCTCAAACTAACTCACCCAAATCTCCGCCATGAGGTTATCCTAACTTTAGGGCTATCTAAGCGAAGGAAACGCTTCTGAAGAATTCTCGCTGGAAATCCGAAACACCAGAGGCTCGCCGCAAAGTGTGTCCAAGTCTTCCCCCGTCACTTTTTTCACAACAGGAGTCAGTCATGCACGCTCAGCAGTCAGCACACAGCCCGTGCTGTTTGTCTCAACTCTGGCTTTTGTTCAACTGTCTGCTCCGTGCAAATTACTTTGGGAGTACCAGAGGAGCCGCTGAAGCTGTACAGGCTTGGAAATACATGCCTGTTAAGGGCGGGGTAAACACTCACAGGCTCTGTGAATTAGGACTGTCGGGGTCAATATTGAATATGAAATATTTAATACAGAGTAGAGATTCAGGAGTGAAATTATGCTTTAGGCCTTGTTTTAACTCTGAGATGTGTACTTTAACAAAAATTGTGTTTTGTAGAATAGATGCATGGATGGAAATGTTTTCAAAATCATGAGGCACAAAAGTTTGAATATGGACTTTAACAGATCACACATTTGCTATTTTTTCCAACCAAAGAATAGCAATGTGTTGTGTCACTGGTAAATGATTAGCCATTTCCACAACTTTGTGAGAAAATATGACAAGGTGGCTGTGTTGATTGATTGGCTATGAAAATACAAAAGCACATTTTGTTTTACCTTTTGGGCTTTTGCAGGCAATATTGGGGACCCTTTCCTAACACTGTACAGTACATGTGGGCACTTCTCATTCAACTTAGGTCCTGCAGATGGCAGTGATGTGTCAATCTGTTGCCAACTGTCAAGAAGAAGTTGCTAATACTAATAACAATGCTAACAAAAAGGCAACATGTTTATCTTATTATCGCTCCCTTTATCTATGCCTAAGACGCAAGGAAACGGCTATCAGGTTGTCGTTCAAAGAAAAACATACTGATTTTTTTTTGTTCATTGGCCCTTTAAATTCTGCCTAGCAGCAAGTGGCCAACAAAACATGATTTTAAGAATCAAGGCGGTTCTATTAATCATTCTTGCATTCTACATTATTTGTAAAACTTTACGATGTATTCCTAATGATTCATGTTACAGTAGTACCTCGAGTTATGAGCTTAATTCTGTGATGCATCTGTTAACTCAAAACACTTGTATCTCAAATCAACTTCTCCCATTTAAATTACCGGTAATTGAAATAAATTGGTGATTGGCACCCTAAAACAGCACATTTTTAACATACAACACAAGAAAATTTAACTAACTTTTATATTAGAAATATTGTGTAAAAATGTACTACTAACAACTAGAGTAGTAGTTTAAAAATAATGTACAGCATTTACTTTGGAGAGTGTACTTTTTCTCCTTTCAGATGTTTCTCTGTTTGCAGCAGCCTCTCCACATTTTCATGGATATATGTTCGTCTTCAAGATATTATTTTAACATCCTTGGCTGGTGTCATCTGGTCATTCTGCTTCAGTATGGTGCAGACTCGCGGTGATACGCTCAAAGTGATTCACCATGTCGACTACACGCTCTGTCATACTGATGATTTCTTTCTTTAATTTAATGAATATCATCCACTTTTTCTTCTCAACACTGTCCTTCAAACTCAATTTCTTCCTTTCCATGATAGGAAAACAAATGGATGTCGATCTCTAGTGCTCACGAGTAAGACCAGATGTTTAGTGCAGATCTAACAGGGTTCACAGTGACATTTGTAACACTAACAAATGGCGGGGATCCTTTCAAGACACATTTTTGTTTGCAACTTAAAGCATAACAATTAGCCGAGAGACACCTTATATCTCAAAACAGACTTAAGTTGGGGCACTCTTAATATGAGGTAACACTCATTGTGTCTGCAAAAAATTATCTGAAATGCAAAAAATATATATTTTTTAAAATACCGGTAACACTATGTGCCCTATTGTTTCGTTCACATAAACCTTGAAGTCAAATATATTAATATAGGTGATGCTTAATATATTGATCATATCAACAGTAACTTACATTGTCTGCCCAGACCCAATATTTATGTCCCTGGCAGCAGCAGGGACAGGACACATGTGCTGTGTGACTGATAGGCAACAAGTGCTACTAGGGCATGTCACGCGGCTGCTGTTATCAGAGGAGCCAGAGTCATTGAAACTAAAAATGCAACTGTTGGGATGGTGATGCATCGTCACATTATTTAGGTTTCATTAAACAATCCTAAATTAAACAAGCAGCAGATAAATATCTTTCTGAATTATCTTGGTTAGCTGTCTTCAAATGCAGGACATGTGCCACTGTGCAGAAAAAGTCCACAGGATTTTACCTTTTAAAACTATTAGGCCTTAAAACATTGTAGGACATCTACGGTATTTACTTATATCCCTTTATATAACTGGTTCCTTAGGTAAAGGTTACAAAAAAGTGACTTCCCATCTACTTTCAGGATCTAAAGGCCTTAAATGGAAGCAGGACTCCCCTGTTTATTCTTACTTGAGAACTCTTGCCACTGACAACCACAAATGATACATCAGGTATAAATCCTTTGCTGCTATGAATGAAAGCTGTTGGTTTTGTGGTAAGTTTGAGATATTTCAGTTTTCAACACATTTATAGTAGGTTTGAATGTTTTTACACTTACCCACTTTCCTGTAGCACCTCACTAGGATCTTGGGCTGTTTCTGGGGTTTCTTCAGTTGGGTTTTTTTCAGGTTTCTCCTCTGGATGCTCAGCGTTTGTCTTCTCTGATTCTAGATGCTCAGTTGTCCTCTCAATTTCATCAGATAGCTCCTTCGCTGTTGATTCAGAGAGCTCTATAACCTCATCTTTGATGTTTGCTGGTTCTTCAGGCTCGGCTTGATGCACAGCAATTTCTGGGCTACTTTCTGGCACTGGATGCTCTTCAGGGGGCTCCTCTTTTATTTCTCTCGGCTCCTGTGTCTGCTCGTGAAGTTTATGAGGTTCTGCAAGATCTACGTCAGGATGTAGCGTGTTGATGGCTGTATTTTCCTGAGTGATCAGCTCTGGTCCCAGAGGAGCAGCTACCTCCTCAGTCGGAGTGACAAACTCCTGTTGAGGAGACTCCAGAGAAGGGAGGGGTCTGAGGAAACAATGTGAGAGAAGAAGGGAGAGTTGGGAGAATAGTTTCGATTTGCACCACATGTAAAAGAAACGACTGACAAATAACAAATGTTTGCATTTGTCAAGGTAGAGCAGTCTGTTTCTGTGTTTTTAACAAGTGCCATATATAAAAGTGAGTGTGTTTGTGCGCAATGTCAAACCGTGTGTGTTGCATGAAAAAGTGGGGGGTAAAAAGCCCCATTCTAGTTGTGGAGCGATGTCGCAGCTGATGTCATCTTTTCAATATAAAGGGCTGCATTACTTCCAGTAGGCCTCAACATCTGCCCCAAGCTGCACTGCTCCAGTCAACACAAAGTGCAGCAGTGTGCTTACCTCCTCATTCATATTCATTGTGAGCCGCTCTCTTCAACAACACTCTAAACAAGGGTTCGACATGGTGTCACTGGAGGACTACAAACAAGTGAAGCCACACTAACAACTTTAAAGTACTTGGCAATAGATTTAAAGATATTTGTCTATGTAATATATAATGTATAATCTGTATTTTTCCAGTGGTTCTTTATTGTTGAAAAGTTCAATGCACCCAAAAAGTAGTCATTTCATTAGGTACACATTGCACAATATATCTTCAATATCAAAAATGTGTGGCTTAACAATTGCAATAATGGTCATTTAATATTAAACTATGATGAATATTAATTTACATTTAAAAATACTACCTTGTTTACGAGATTATATTTACCAGTATTGGATATGCGTTGGTGTAAATTTTGCTCCAGTCACTTGTATAACCTGTTTTGAGTCTGTCTGGAAAATGTTCTGATTGTGGAGGCGTTCCCATGCAGATTGCAAATTAAATCACACTATTTCCTCTCCAAAAGCAATCCTAATTTATCTTTTGAAAATGTTCTTTGTTTCAATATACATTTCGAAGTCATCGCCGCTATTCTTTTTCAGACATGGTCAAAAATAAACTTTGTAAACCTTACATGCATTCACCTGGTTAGGGTACATTAGGTACACCTGCACACTCGCGAATTGATTCAGAGAGTGCATTTAAAAAAATCTGTTTCTCCCATTTATGTCACTGCATGTCACACATTGGTGATATTATGCACATGACACGTTTGGATGAAAATAATTATTTTTCTTACCATTTTGTGTTTACTAATGGCCTGAAACTTTGGCTGAGAGCTTGATTTAATGTCTAAATGTCCACCAGGCTGCAAAACCCCATAAACAGAGGCATACAAACCAAAATACATTACCTCATGCTTTGACACCTTAGCATTATTTACCATGAGTATCCAACATTACACAAGACACAATTCATCATAGGCTCCCTTTAACTGTTAGAGTTATTTAACAATAAGTGTATCATTGTAGTTGTAGTTAGCAGGGATGTTAACAGCTGTTTATAACAGTTCATATATCTAAACATACCGTATAATAACATACATGGTAGCATTATTATCTTTTTGGGAGCAGAGGTTTTGATGTAGCGCTTGTACTGGACTATATTGTGAGCAGTGAGCCTATATTCTCAGTTCGCTGTACGATTGTCTTGAGTAGATGATAATCAAAAATATTATTGTCACAAGGTTAACCCATTAAATGCATATACTGTAACTTTTGTTTACTCTCTCACCATCAGAACTAAATCTCAATTCATAATTCCTTTAAACATAACTGAAGTTAGTAGTTTAGCAGTGTTTTTTTCAAGCTGCTACATCTCTTGTAAAGTCTTCTGTTAAGTCTTCTTGTAACGTAAATTTGCTTCTTTGGTAAAAATACATGAACACATTTAAATGCCCCCTCATGCTCTTGTGTTTACCTTATGTCTGTTCTCTCTTGTTCAGTCTGAGGGTCAGAAGCAGCTTCTCTTAGAGCGTGTATCCAGTTTGTATCTGGTTCTTGTGCCGTGAGTCCAAAAGGAGAGTTCTCTGACACATGTAAAGACCCAGACTTGCAGGCTGGGGTTTGTATCACCTCAGCTGGTGGATTTGGCAGGGAGATGTGATCATGAAGTTTGTCAGAATGGGAAAAGTCTGCCTGTGAGACCGATGTAACATCTTCTTGGCTGGGTGTATCTGTGGCTTTGATGGGTTGTGGCTGGATAATTGTATCATTTTCCATATTTTTCAAAAGAGCAATGTTGCTATTAGAGTGGCAAGACGCATTTTCGGTGATGTTTTCAGACTGTTCTGAAACATCAATTGATCCTGGGTCTTTGTCTTTCATAACCTCATCTTTGTCGATTGCTTTATTGTCTATTACTTTTATCTCCCTACTGCCCACTGCCGGGAAACCATCATTTTCTTCATCTAAAGCTGCATTGTTTCCCCTTGCAGCCTCATCTACATGAGGTCCGTTTATGGCCTTTTGTGCTACTGGACCATTTTGTGTGGCTGAGCTTTTATTGGAGCATTGCGGCTCAAGAGACTCACATACTGTATCCGGTATTTTACACCCTTCAGTTTCACTCTTGTGAGTTTTCACAGCCTGAGCAGCACTGTGATCCTTTTCTACTGCACTGCATATTTTGTCAAACATCTTGTCATCCTGGTTGGCACGAAGACATGAGTCGGTATAAATACCATCACTATTAGTCACAACTTCAGTCAAAACAGAAAAACCTAAAGGTAAAATGGCACAATCCTCTGATAAAGAATCAACAGAAAGAGTGCTTTCTATAAGGGCCAAATGGTTTTCCTGTAGGTCCGCAGAAGAATCTGATTGGTTGCTTTCTGGCTGACCTTTACGATCCACACAATTCAGCAATTCATTGTCATTGTCAACACCTAGAATTACCTGTGCTTCCTTCTTCTCAACTTTTGCCAGAGCTACCACTTCCTGAGTGGTATTGTTGTCACCACTTAACAAATGTTGCCCCTCCGTTGTCTCAAAAGACCCATTGTTTCCTTTTACAAGCTCTGGAATTACAAAAGCAGGCACTTGAATCGGTTTACTCTGGCTATTTGCCTTTCCTTCCTCTTCAAATGTGTCCACACCACTACCTGTCATTCCATCCGTTGAATACTTGGATCCCAAACTTTGCTCCTGTTGCTTCTCTTTTTGAGCCAAATTGCTCATTTCAATGTTTGAAAAGGAACCCATTGATGTGTCGTTGTTGTCCTTAGGCTCCTTTTCTTCTGTTAAAGTCTGGTTGGAAATATCACCAAGTTCACACTTTCCTGTTTCCTGTTCAGCATCTTTATCTGACTCTTTACTCTGTTTTGTCATCGCATTGCCGGTCTGCAGTTTGCCGCTCTCTTCTTTTTTCTTTCCATTATCATGCTGCTGATCTTTCTCACTGAGTGACACAGAAGTTTGGTTAGCCATGTTCTGTTTCTCTTTGATACCACACAGTTCAATTGTATCACAAGGCTTGTTAGAGATGAGGGTGCGGTCTACTTTATCTTGGATCATTACATCATTTGCCAGTACACATTCAGCTCCAGGAGGTTGTTTTTCCTCTTGTAAAATTTTAATTTTATCTTCAGCTGTCAAAGAGGTGATAAAATCAACAGCATCCTTTTTATTCGCCTGTGTCAAACCGTTTTTTTCTGCTCCATTATTTTCTCTGTGTTCCTTATCCTCTGCCGAATACATACCGGTATATGTCTTATTGACCAAGCTATCGTCACAGTCAGGAAGCGTAACATCACATCCATCGACCACCTCCAAGTGACTCAACATTGGGCCTGTCGGCTGCAGCATCAACAGAGGATTACTGACACATTGCTTACTAACAGGAATTGACCGCTCAGGGGCTGCCACCTCTGATATTTCTGACTCATCCCTTATTAGTTGAACAGGTGCCTCAGACTTTCGGTCTATCCTAGATTCAATTGGATCTATGCTAGATAGTGCATCAGCGGGTACTTTATCAATCTTGGGTGGAAGCTGACAGCTGAGGTCCCTGGGCTTTGTCTGAGGAGGGACTGAACAGCTCAACACCCCAGTTTCAGCATTAGAATTGCCATCCGTCTCAGTTGAGAGCTGTATGTCAGGTGACTCAGTAAATACATAATCTATAGGCTTACAGAAAACATTGCTGGCTGCAGGCACACAACTTGAACATTCTATTTCATCGACCACACACCCGTCACTTTTTATCTCATCAGGCATGTCAAGTTTGCGTGGTTCTATGCTGTCCATGTTAAGCTCACACTTTTCCCTCACCTCCTCCTGTTTTGTTGACACCTGATCAGGATTTTTGTTTGGGTGCTCAAGAATTGACTTGGTTAAATTGTCTGGTTCTTGATGGTCACCAATTAACATCTCTGGTTCAAGGTGCTCTGTTGTCGTCTTACTTTGTCCAGAGGACTCCTTAGATGGTTCATCAAATTCTACTTCATTCTTGGCGACTTCTATGGGCTCCTCTGTGTATTTTGCTGGTTCTGTTGGCACTATGGTTTTTTCATGAAGGCCACCATGTTCTGTATTAGTAAGATTGTTTCCTGTTAGTCTTTGAGGGGATTTTAAGCTGTTTTTACTTGTTGGATGCATTTCAACATTCTTGGTGATATCTTCTACATCTAAGTCAATGATAGTCTTTGGTGTATCTCCTGAGCTCTGATTAGGTGCATCATTCATGGTAGATGTTGCCTCAGTGCAGGTTTCTGGCTTCTTTAAGCCAAAGTAGTCTTGGAAAATGTAGCTGGCCTCAGCAACAGGATGATGCAAACTTTCGTGTACTATCAATGGAGGCAACGAAGCACATCCCAGTACTGGCATTGACATGTTTCTCACCTCTAGAGTGGCACTTTGATCTTCTTTCACGTCGTCTGCAAAGCGAACTCTGTTCCTTCCTTCACTTTTATCACATGCAGACTTACCCTCACTCTGAACCACACTGTTGGTTTGGTTCTGAGCCTCTTCTTGAGTCTTGCTTGCTTTCTCAGTTGTTTCAGGATGCACCTGTTGATTGTTGCTTTCTGAAGTAAGTGAAGTCTCAGTGGTGGCTGACTCTTCACGAGAGAATCCCAAAGTAAGTGGCTCCTCTGTATTCAGATTGTGTTGGACGCTTTCTCCGCTTGCTTTATTGCTTTGTTCCCTGCGAGGTGATAGAAGTGAAAATGCTGCAGTAAGCTCCTCCTCAGTGCACAGGCTCTCTGTGGCAGAAATGACCGTTTCGCCCCTGCACAGTGACTTCAGACATGACTCGGCAACATCGGTGGGAGGACGCATCTCTGTCTCAGCGGCCGACGCCCCTCTAGCAGCCCCCTCCGGAGGGCTGAATAAACTGCACTCTGCCACTCCTCCCTCCACTCCTGCAGCACTATTATTCAGATGATCAGCACCAGCAAATATCCCATGGGGTGAATAATCAAAATTGCTTTCCATCCAGAGTGTCTCCTTTTCTTTGTCGCCCTCTTCCGCTGGAGAGATATCTGCTTCTGCATTGCTCGTCTCTCTCCGTCCTTTAGCACAACTCTCAGCAGAAGTGTGTGGCATTTTGCTTTCTTCACTCACAGCCTGTGTGCCTTTGTTTGAGAGGCCAAATGAGCCACAGACAGCAGAGCGCTGAGAGGTATTATCCAGGAACCTTTTTCTCTCTCCGTTCCCTTCTGGATCTCTCTCTCCTTTTCCGATGGTTGCAATGGGCTCAGTAGCTACTCCCTCTAATGAATCATGGCTCACGGTTTCTCCCTCACTTTTTATCACTTCTCGCATCGTGGGTGTTGTTAGTGGCAACGCAGCTGCCTCCACTAAAGCATCTTCAATGGCCCTCTCAGCGAAACTCTCTCCCACACAAACTCGGATACTGGAAAATGAGCTGTCCAGTCTGTGTATCTGTGCTTTAGTGGTAACATTATTCTCATGTGCTTCTGTATCTAATTCATTATCTGAAACATCAGCTGTAGTTTGAACATGTGTTAGATTTTGTATATTTTGCATGCTGTTATTTTTGCCACGTTGAGCATCTGTTATACTTTGGTTATCGAATGTATTCAAGTGTGTGGGAACATGGTTAAATAGGGATGAACAAATTAAGTCCTGCTGGTTAGGAGAAGATGATTGGGAGGTGTTTGGTTTTTCCTTGCACCAAAAGTCCTCATTAGGCTGTGCTCCACACGTCATAGTGTCTGTGTCTGTCACTGAATGTGCACTGAGATTCCCTGTATTTATAAGATGGAAGGCCTGTAATTCATTTTCAGCTTGTCTGGCCGTCCGGGTCTCCGCTTTAGTTTCGTTGTTCTTCTCTGCTTTTTTCTTTTTCTTGTGCTTCTTTTTGTCTCTCTTTTTTGCCTTTTTATTGTCCACAGGCTCACCCTGTGCGCTTCTTACAGAAGATGTTTGTATGTCGTCCTCAGCACAAGTATTTAAACCTGCTTGTTGTTCTAAATGCATTTCCTCAACTGCAGCTTTATCTTGAAAATAAGGTTCACTATTCTCACATACTTCTTGAATAGAATTGTTTGTCTTTCGATCAATCTCACTGGGATTAATGTTGCCCATTTTTAAGTCTGTACGTTCTACTTTTGCAGCTGTGTCTTCCTCCATAGCCGGTCTATTACAATCTATTGAGCTCATTTCTTCAGAAACAACATTAAAATCAGCACTTAAATTATGTCCCTGCTTACTAAATACAGAATTCTCAGTCACTGCTGATGTGTCAAAATCAATAGTTGGACTCGTTTGCTTCCGCTGCTCTTCTTTTATTGTTTCTTCTTTTTTAGTTTGTGGATATTTATCCTGGCTCCCAGTTGTTTCTATTTCGCTCTCTGTCTCAGGGTTTTGTGCCCCAAGTATGTAGTCCCTGAAACTAAACACAACTGTATCCATATGCCTATCCGTTGTCTCAGTGTTTCCATGTGTATTTTTGTTTATGAGGTTGCTATGTCCAGACTGGTCTTCAACTTGTGGTTGCGATGATGACTCATCATACTTTTTAACAGTTACTTGCCCAGATTTCCTATCCTCTCCGTTAGACTTTTCAGACTGTGAGCTGATGGGCTCTTTGACTTTAGGAACACTGAGTGAGACCATTTGTTCCTCACATTCCTTGAAGGCTTCCTGAAGCTCCTGGTCGAGTAGCATGCAAAAAGGAGGGGTCAAGGGTTGACCAGCTGGTTGAGGTGTGACAGTGGGCTGAGGTGAGGGTGGGGCATCTGTGAGGAGTGGGTCGGAGGCTTGAGGCCTGAGACGAGGGGTAGGATGACATAGTTACAAGCTGCAGAACTTGCAGACAAACAGCTGGTCATTCCATGATGCCACACAACACTGCTTGTAGTAGACCAAAAGGCTCATGCTCAAGCACTACACGCACACTTGTACACGCACAATGCAAGTTTATGACAAACCCGATACAGTATGTGCATTCTGCCATTAAACATTAAGGGATGTTGCATCAAACCAGTTGGTGTTAATTAGAGTGCAGAAATGTGCTAACGCTAAATATTGTGTATAATGAGAACAGCATTTTATGTGAAGTACACTTTCAAATGTTACATAATGATGATAATGTATGAAAAAGTATGGGCACGACTGGAGGTGGGGGAAATAATCGATTTTTAGATGCATCGCAATTCGGACATAGATGATTCCATCCATCCATTTTCTACCGCTTAATCCCTTCGGGGTCGCGGGGGGCGCTGGAGCCTATCTCAGCTACAATCGGGCGGAAGGCGGGGTACACCCTGGACAAGTCGCCACCTCATCGCAGGGCGACATAGATGATTATAAAATGGATTAGCAAACGTCAATAATCGATTTATTTATTGTAAATAAAGTAATGCAGGCAGTTCTAAAACGTGGCTGACTGCAGTGAGCCACCTCACCAAGAGATCTGACCAGACCCTCTGTTTTAGGGCAATTATGTTCCAGTTTAGCGCAAATTTCCATTAATTTAACAAATGTGGGAATTATTTTACCGTTTCTTATTACAAATGCACTGTTTTTTTAAGTTGCAAGTGATAAACACGTATATAGTGAAACAAAAATAAATGTAAAACTGCATTAGTAGATCCAGCAATAATCGATTAGTTTTCTGAGACTCTTATTTTGTTAGCACAGGCATGATGGAGTGGCACTTTTATTGTGAAGACAGGAACTGTGCGGTTGGTGTGTACCCTTTTGACAGCAGGTACCGCCAGAGAGTCTGTTGAAATAAAAAAATGTTCCACACGTTCCTGCCAGTCATTTTTTTTTTCATTCTAAGCTTGCAGCAGTTAGCGTCATCTCACAAGATCCTTGGGTGCCATAAATTTCAATCAAGTGATGAATGCGACGTCAAAGTGAAGACTGATGATCACAAATTTTTAGGTCTATTTTTTTTAATACCTGGCTGGCGATCAAGTGAAATACCCTCCGCTATCAACCGGTAGCTCACGATCGACCTAATAGGCAAATCTGTATGATACACTATAGGAGTTCGTATGTACAGTAGGAGTGTCAAACAAATGTTCATTATAACAGTGAATATTATAGAAATATAAAATGCCTCACAATATTACTACACAATTATTCACTAATTATATATTTTTGCGTACGTTAAACATATGTAGATTATACAGTATAAAAACTGACAGCTCAGTTGCCAAAATGTTACTGTAAAATGTATGCTGTTTTTTTTTTAACGGTATAAAAATGGAAAATGGAAAAACAGTACCATAGTTTTGGTTGTTGTTTTTACTGTGCATTACTGTAAATGGAGAGACAACACCAGTTTTGTTTATTTACAATAAAATTTTAGCGACTGAGCCACCAGTTTTTCACCGTAAAATTCATTTTAACAGTGCACAATTTGATGGACAACTTGCTTTAAAATCATGAGTGAAGACGGTATATAAGAACTTATTTTCATTTTAACGACAAACATTTTTGAAATGCATTATTAGATCAAGTTTAAAATATATGAAATTGCTTGCAGTACATGTATTTGTTTCTGTCAAAATAGAAAGTTGAATACTTTTAGTAAGAAAAGACAAAATGATGTGGCGGGCCAGATCCGGCCACTGGGCTTGAGTTTGACACCTGTGATATCCAACTAATATTCTATTACAATGAAATACTATATTAAATTAACAATAACAGCGTAAGAATATGTAAGTTATTAAAGCCACCAACCAATCACCTTGATGTATACAAAAATATTAATAATGTAACGTGCCTTTGACAGTCAGGCCACAGCGTAGTCTATTTTAGTCAAACAACACAATGCTGTGAGATTATGTGAATCTCTGCTTTAGTGAATATCTGTTATCAAGTTGGTGATAAGTGACACCCCTCTAGTAGCATACACTTACTGGGCACTTGCAAAATTGTGTGAGAGCTATACTAAACATTGTGCTCAAATGCTCAAAATATCAAGTGCGATGCAGTACAACTGAGAGCTGTTCCAAATATCTGTCTGCATATTTAGCTTGTTAAAGCTTTTGTGAAGGCACATTTGATTAAATCAGACTGCAGCTGTACCAACTGTTATGATTAAAGGGAACGTAATCTATACACGCACAAACGTTGTCCTATATGTCAGTGCTATAGTATATCTTTTCATTAATAGAAGCAAAAAATAAGGTGCAACTTGCAAGCTTTTTGTGCAAAACTGTATTTTGATTCTGTGAAATACACTAAATAATTAAGTTATTCCACAAAAGTTTGCCTAGTAACCAATCTAAATCCACCAAATTTTATAATTAGCTTTCAATAAATAGCGAGGACACAACAATTAGACAAGCAGTCTCAGCTCATTCAGTTTAAAAGAAAATCAAAAAGTACAACCCAACTTGGCAAAATGCAGAACACTCAAAGTAATGTTAATTCACCCAAGCATTAAAAAGGAACTCCAAATCTGCTTTGATGGTCCCAAACAGCCACGCAGCAAAGAAACCCTTCATAAATCAAGTTAGAGGTTTACATCACACCATGCACTCGGATGATATGCTTGATGCCAGATGCTTATAAGAGTCCACAGTTCTACAGTACCTGTTCTCTAGGACTACTAATGGATGACTGACTTCCATTTGATGCTGCAAGCGCGCCAGCAGGGGGTTGTCGTGCTCGCATATCCTGTGTCCTGAGCTAGTCTTTAATCTGATGACACAGTCCCAACACACACAAACAAATCTAATTACCATGACGACGTATTTGCTGCAGCTATGCCCCATAAAACCCATGAATAATATCCTAAGTAATACATGATTCGACACAAAAGCTGCATCAAAAAGACTTAGCAAAGAGGTATTAATGTAACAATTGTGTTATTATTATTGCGGTTGTAGTGTTTTCAGATGTTTCTAATATTTTAGTTACCCACCTCATTTAGTTGCATAATAGAGTCAAACTATTAGACACACTACACTACAGACTACAACCACAATAATAAACATATTGTTGGATTCATACCTTATTATTATGTCTGTAAAAGTAAACAATTTGCAGCATATCCATTTTTTTTATATCGTTGAGAAAGACATTCATCACGTGATTCACTTGCTCTAGGTGCACAGTATTGTCATTTTACCACAGATTTTCAAAATGAGCACAGAGGTCTTCTATTTTTAAGTTTGGGTGTGTTCCGTAATACAAAATCCTTAATAAATGTAATCACGATGTTGTAACCTGCGTGTGTGTTTTCCACCTCACACTTACCCTAGTGAGGACTCCCAGATGTTGAGTTCACTGCTGAAGTCTAGATTGGGCAGCAAGTCATGAGGAAATTCCAGCTCCTCCTTGTCCTCACGGGCTTCTTCCGCAGCAACTCTGCTCTCCTCCACACCGGTGACGACTGGGACATCGGCTTGTGGCGGCAAACTTTGCTGGCTGCTGGACGACGCAGTCAGCAGCACTTCGGCGTCCTTTTGGGTTAATTTTTCATCGTAAGCTTCGGCCTGCAAGACACACAAACACACCGATAGTGAGCAAGAGCGACACACTAAAAAGGTACAATGAATAAAACTAACCGGCAGTACACCGCAAGATAGTGTGTAAAGTAAGGATCCTTACCGGCTTGTGTCATGTCAGGGTGTTTATTTTTTTTAAATTAAAAATATAAATATAAATGTAGAGGGATTCACTTCATGATATTATAACAAAATTGCTTATGCATTTGATCATTATACCTTTCTTTTACATACGCTGTAAAAACAAAAAAACAAATCTATAAACTGACAGCTCAGTCGCCACAATTTTTTCGTACATTGTACAGTGTTTTTTTGTTTATTCTTGTAAATTCTGTTTCTTTACGGTAAAATTATGGCGATTGAGCGGCAAGCTTTTTACTGTAAAATCTATGGTTATTGTGGTGTATTACTGTAAATGGAAAAAACGGTACCATGTCTTTTTTTAAAGGCAAAATTCTGGCGACTGAGCAGATAAATGTTTGTTTTTCCTGTTAAGAAACATGTTGTAATCCATCCATCCATCCATTTTCTACCGCTTATTCCCTTTGGGGTCGCGGGGGGCGCTGGAGCCTATCTCAGCTACAATCGGGCGGAAGGTGGGGTACACCCTGGACAAGTCGCCACCTCATCGCAGGGCCAACACAGATAGACAGACAACATTCACACTCACATTCACACACTAGAGCCAATTTAGTGTTGCCAATCAACCTATCCCCAGGTGCATGTCTTTGGAAGTGGGAGGAAGCCGGAGTACCCGGAGGGAACCCACGCAGTCACGGGGAGGACATGCAAACTCCACACAGAAAGATCCCGAGCCCGGGATTGAACCCAAGACTACTCAGGACCTTCGTATTGTGAGGCAGATGCACTAACCCCTCTGCCACATTATTAAGAAACAATATTAATATTGTTTATTATTATTACAGATTATAATCATAGTTCCTGCAAACGTAACATTACAATATTAACTTGAGCAACATTATTATTACAGATTCATACTTAGGTCAAGCAGATATGAGTATTTGTTTTTGTTTTGTTTTTTTTAAATATGTTTGATAATATGCTGTTTGTTACAATATTAGATCATGTTAAATTAAAAAAAATATGCAATTGCATGCAGAACATGTTTTTTTTTTTTGTCAAAACGAATGCATTTACTAAGAAAAGATCAAGTCTTTCATAGGCCATTTCTGGCCCCTGGGCCTTGAGTTTGACACCTGTGCCCCACAGTCATCAAGTGTAGTTTATCTTTAAGTCACTGTTTTTTATTTGAGTTTATTTGGAACATGCAAACAATTACAACATAATGTATCTCAATTTCCAGTTTCCCTTTTCAACATGTTCGGTGGTCAGTGAACTGAGAAATCTAACTTGCTAACTGAGACAAAGCTAAATTGTTAACTTCTCAGTGTAAGCGTCAGCCTGTTGGACAAAAAACACCAGTAGTGAGCTACACAAGTATAATAAATAGTATTAAGCAGACATTATACCGCAAAAAAGTGTGTATAATACCGGTCATTCAGAGCCTGTGTACTGGCAGGGTTGTCTTCAAAATCTTAAAATTAACCAACATTTCGAATATAAAAAGCCCTTCACAAAGAAAACCATTGCTTTTGCTAGCAGTATAAAAACAAACATTCTTGCAGTTTATTTTTAAGCCACTGTGGTAAATAAACTGACAAAGCTGACTTGCTAACGAACTAAAATGATTTAGTTATCAATTGGATATGGGGTAAAAAAAAAAAAAAAAAAAATATATATATATATATATATATATATATATATATACACACACACACACACACACACACACACACACACACACACACACACACACACACACACACACACACAGGTAAAAGCCAGTAAATTAGAATATTTTGAAAAACTTGATTTATTTCAGTAATTGCATTCAAAAGGTGTAACTTGTACATTATATTTATTCATTGCACACAGACTGATGCATTCAAATGTTTATTTCATTTAATTTTGATGATTTGAAGTGGCAACAAATGAAAATCCAAAATTCCGTGTGTCACAAAATTAGAATATTACTTAAGGCTAATATAAAAAAGGGATTTTTAGAAATGTTGGCCAACTGAAAAGTATGAAAATGAAAAATATGAGCATGTACAATACTCAATACTTGGTTGGAGCTCCTTTTGCCTCAATTACTGCTTTAATGCGGCGTGGCATGGAGTCGATGAGTTTCTGGCACTGCTCAGGTGTTATGAGAGCCCAGGTTGCTCTGATAGTGGCCTTCAACTCTTCTGCATTTTTGGGTCTGGCATTCTGCATCTTCCTTTTCACAATACCCCACAGATTTTCTATGGGGCTAAGGTCAGGGGAGTTGGCGGGCCAATTTAGAACAGAAATACCATGGTCCGTAAACCAGGCACGGGTAGATTTTGCGCTGTGTGCAGGCGCCAAGTCCTGTTGGAACTTGAAATCTCCATCTCCATAGAGCAGGTCAGCAGCAGGAAGCATGAAGTGCTCTAAAACCTGCTGGTAGACGGCTGCGTTGACCCTGGATCTCAGGAAACAGAGTGGACCGACACCAGCAGATGACATGGCACCCCAAACCATCACTGATGGTGGAAACTTTACACTAGACTTCAGGCAATGTGGATCCTGTGCCTCTCCTGTCTTCCTCCGGACTCTGGGACCTCGATTTCCAAAGGAAATGCAAAATTTGCATGGTTGGGTGATGGTTTGGGGTGCCATGTCATCTGCTGGTGTCGGTCCACTCCGTTTCCTGAGATCCAGGGTCAACAATTTTCATTTGTTGCCACTTCAAATCATCAAAATTAAATGAAATAAACATTTGAATGCATCAGTCTGTGTGCAATGAATAAATATAATGTACAAGTTACACCTTTTGAATGCAATTACTGAAATAAATCAAGTTTTTCAAAATATTCTAATTTACTGGCTTTTACCTGTATATATACAGTATATATATATATATATATATATATATATATTTTTTTTTTTTTTTTTTTTTTTTTTTTTTTTTTATTGTCATATATATATATACAGTATATATATATTAACTAGTGGCTCCAATTATTTTGTGGAATGCATCCTGTATAATATTTTTTTCATTAATTCACCGTTGACTTAGTAAGTACGATAAAGATTGAAGATGAAAAGCTAAAGAAGCTAATGAGTAATAGCCCTGACGCTAACACAACATGGCAACACAACAATCTGCTAAACAGCTCTAAAATGTTAGGGTAAGTAATACTGTACATATTATTGCTTTAATAGTGGTTATAATAAAGTTCAAGCTATATGACAGCTGTGAGAAGCATCGATATAATTGATGGTAAGAAGCTAAAGAGGGTAATTAGTGATTGCCTTGATGCTATTGCTAACACAACAGGAGAGACAACATTACGTTCTGCTAAACAGATCTCACATTTTACAGTCGGGATGTAATGATATGAACATTTCATTAGAACGGTTTTTGAGACCAAAATGATTACGGTTATCAATATTCTAGTGGTATTGTTGAATGTGCCTTAAAAAGTACTGAAATCTTTTGACCAAGTCATTAAAAAAATAAAATTAAGTAGACACACAAATAGAAAACCCACTATTTTGCATGTTTTGAGGTTCTTCAGAATTAGAATCAAATGTATTGGCCAAGTGCTCAGTGGCCTTGTGGTTAGAGTGTCCGCCCTGAGATTGGTAGGTTTGTGAGTTCAAACCCCGGCCGAGACATACCAAAGACTATAAAAATGGGACTCATTACCTCCCTACTTGGCAATCAGCATCAAGGGTTGGAATAGGGGGTTAAATTCCCAAAATGATTCCCGAGCGCGACGACCGCTGCTGCTCACTGCTCCCTTCACCTCCCAGAGGGTGGAACAAGGGGATGGGTCAAATGCGGAGAGTAATTTCACCACACCTAGTGTGTGTGTGACAATCAGTGGTACTTTTAACTTTAAGTATGTTTAACACACAAGGAATTTGACTTTGTAGACTGTTTTGTCTTTGTTCAATGCAATAATTAAAGAAAAACACAAGACCTTATGCTTCACTGATAATGTTTTAGTCTTCGTTTTAATGGATAAACATGTATAGTTGTATTTGTACTGTAGCACTATAAGATATTTAAATTAAAAGTGAGTAACAAATCGAAAATATTATTATTATCATTTGTTATTTTTGGTAATCCTCTATCACTTAGGCCAGTGGTTCTTAACCTTGTTGGAGGTACCGAACCCCACCAGTTTCATGTGCGCCTTCACCGAACCCTTCTTTAGTGAAAAATTAAATGTTTTTGTTTTTTTTTTAAATTCAAGACAAAGTTATGTTTTCTTTACTGGTGCACAAAATGAACCGTGCATGAACATCACCTTGTTCAAAGAACAACACAAACACAGTGCATGAACTCAACAAATTGCACACCTGCAAATCAGAGGGAAAATTGTTTGGGAGTATCCCTAATACGCCGATAGGGACAAGTTTTTATTTAAACGATGAGTTGGGTGTGTCTTGAGCTCAGTGGCGGAGGCTCCGCCGAACCCCTGAAGCCGACTCACCGAACCCCTAGGGTTCGATCGAACTCAGGTTAAGAACCACTGACTTAGGCTAAGAGAGTAGGGTTTGTAGGTTCAATGTGCACAATTGAATAGATTAGTTGCTCAGACAGCAACGTGTTTATAGAAGTTGAGATTGAGGTATGTTGTTTCTTAATGGGGAAAAACGTACTTTGTTAACATCTCTTGTTTTCATGTTAGCATTTAAGCTAGCGAGCTGGCACCAGTCTGTGAGTTCATCAAAGGGCGGTTATCGATCTCGGTTTTTCGATAATTTCAATTAAAAACTGTAATACCAACCGCCGCGAGTTTCACCGCGGTTATTGTTACATCCCTATTTTACGGTAAGTAATACTGTACATATTGTTGCTTTAAAAATGGTTATAATAAAGTCAAAGCTATTTGCTAGTAGCTGTGAAAACTCATTGACAGATGTAGCTGGGTCGTTTCTGAAAATCATTTGCAAAGACAGCTGTAATCTGAAACTGGTGTTGAAAAGATGAGCAACTCACCCCACCCACGTGTTAGAGTATATACAGTATAATAAAGGGTTGTGTCTCGCCTACGGAGAAGCACAGCTAATATTTACAGATAACTGATACTTTGCTAACTTCTCAGTTTGCTTTTATGGCAGCTTTAAAATAATGTGCAACCATCTGCAGAAAATCACTCTTTAATTAAGTTAAATTGGCACAAACAGTAATTATAGCAGCCCTTTATTTCTTGCACTGAGCTATTCAAAATAGTCTAGTATTTTAGAAGGAGAAGGCATAAAACACAAACCAGTCCAGCGAAGAAAACCACTGACTTGACTAGATTGTATCTTAATACTGCTGTTAAAAGGCGCCGTCTAAAAGATCACCTGCAGCCTTACGCCACAACATTTGACTGTGTCAACATTGTCAAAGGAAAGGTCAGACAAAAACAAGTTTGCGGGCACATTATTATACATTAGGTGCAAATGTACAGCAGCCATTTGCCATTCAGTTTATCTTAAAAAAAAACTGTGCTACAATGCTCTGCTACACTTCCAATTATTTATAAATCTGTGCATGCATCTAGACAACACTTACACTAACTGATCAAAGTACAACTTGTTTAAATGTAATTGCCGGTTAGCTTCGCTCCGACATTACAATATACGTATTATTATTATTTATTTTTTTTTACATAAGCTTACCATTTCTGAAGAGCTGCTGCGCCTTTGTGGTGAAAGGTGGTGTGTTGTTGAATATAAATATGCAGTGCAGTTAAGGTGGAGCACAGAAAGAGTTAAGAGACTGGCTTCACCTGTATTGTCACCACAATTATTTTTTTGGTTTCAAGTTTATGTCTCATATTGGTTGTCAATGTTCATGACAGCAAATATAGTGTTGGGATTACAATTTTTTTATTTTTTGAATGTACTTTTTGTGCTGCGGGGGGAAAAAGCATTCAGTCATTCAAAAATTTGTATTTTTTTAAATCCTACTACCTTTTTCAACTCACATGTTGACACAAAACATAGGATTGTTTTAGTAATCGAATAATCTATTAGTTTGTTGTAATTGGATTACACACACACTAGGGATATGAGGGTTAGGGTTATGTAGACGTCCAGGAAACCCACAACGTGTCTACTTGGCCACATTTGGACAAATGTATACGTCTGGATAAAAAAATTAATTTGAGTTGTTTACCATGTAAGCCCAAATCAAAACTGTTCTCGAGTTGCCACGAGACATGCTGCCAAAAATGTATGCCGAAGTGAGGAAGATCATAGCCGCACAATTAAGTCAAGTCACTTACTTGGCGCTGACCAGAACCGTACGTGTGTGACAGTCCATTACATCGTCAACCGGTAATTAAAAAGTGCCTGCCTGCAAATAATTTTTATATCTGAGTTTGATACATTTTCTATTATGTGCACAGCTATGTTATTTATTTTACGTAGAAATAATATTTTTCTATTTTATTTATGTTATGTAATTCTGTGATACTTAAACAGTTTTTTTTTCTGTGCTGTAATACCCATCTTGACTAACTAGGTTAATAAAAGGGTCACTGACTGTTGACAGGACAGTTGTCATTCACTTCAATTTCACTGAATCTCGCTCAAAAATTCATATATTTATATGTATACTTTCACCGGAAAATATATCGAGATATATATCGGTTATCGAGTTTAAGTAAAATTATATATCAAGATATACTTTTTCGTCCATATCGCCCAACCCTAGTAGGAACACACATTTGTTGACAGAAGCAGAAAGTGCGTTGCTATGGGCACTGAAATAAATGCATCTAGGAAAGAAGTAATGTATAAAATGAGCAAAATATAGTAAATATTGTACATATTACATATTGTTATGAACGAGTCTGTTAATTATATATTCACTTGCAGCGTGTATATAAATCTTTAAAGGAGGGTTTTGGAAATAGTTGTAGAGGGCTTTGAAGGCAAAAATGGTGACCACATGCAGGCATTTTTTTATCTTTAGAATTGTCAGGCTTGCCCCTGACAGTTTGGTTGTGTTTTAGTTTTTCCTCTGTGTGTGTGTAGTATTTCCTGTCAGCGCTCTTGTTTTGGTTCTGTTTCCTGTTTGTCTCCCTGAGTGCTGTGTTCCCTCAGCTGTGGCTGATTGGCACCTGGCCACACCTGGTGTCAATCAGCCAGCTGCTATTTATACCTGTCCTGCCCTCCAGTCACTGCTGGATTATTGTAATTGTCATTGTCGCTAATACTTGTCGTCACTACTACCTATCGTTGTAGCTCTGTCTACTTTTGTTCACTCTGCTCATGTCATAGTTCCCTCGTGTCACAGTAAGTGTTTTTGTTTCTTGTCCACAGTTAGCATTTTTGCTATTTTAGTTCATAGCCAAGTTTGTTCTCCGCCTTGTGCGCGCCTTTTGTTGTTACCCTTTTGTTTGTTTTTTTGCCATAGTGTTTAATTAAATCATGTTTTCTCGTACCAAGCCTGCTGCCATCTCTGCATCTTGGGGTTCGTCAACAACACACCTTGACAGAATAATCCAGCACTTGTCGTTCCTACCTGTCGTGTCGTTGTTTGCTGTATGCTGTCGTTGCTAGCTGTGTGCGTTAAGCTATTCCCTGGATCCTGACTCCTGTTCCTGCTTCCTGGTTTCTGGTTCGTGTTTTCCTTTTCTTATTTTTGAACATTAAAACCATGTTTTCTTGTACCAAGCCTGCTGCCATCTCTGCATCTTGGGGTTCGTCAACAACACACCTTGACAAGAATCCTAAAAAAAAGATGAGTGTCTCTCATAATGACTATGAATGATAAGCAAAATTCCCCCAAAAAAGTGCATTTCCCATTTCAAACGAATCGTTACACCCCTAATATCAGCGCATGATGACATACAGTACTAGTAAGTTGTTATGGGCATTCATTGTTGTTGTTTGACAAAATATTAAAAACACAATAGCGTTAAATGAATTAGGGTTGTACGGTATACCGGTATTAGTATAATACCGCGATACTAAAGAATCATATTCGATACTATAACGCCTTTGAAAGGTGCAGGGCCCGCACCCCACCCAGCGCCCGCGTCGTCGTCGTCACGTCGCGTCATTGCTGGTTGAACGAGCAGACGAGCATATTCCACAGCGCACAATCACGGAGTACTTACAAGCAGACACAGTGTGTAGACAGAAAAGGGAGAATGGACGCATTTTGCCTTAAAAACTAACGATAAAGGTGAAGTTATAACACTGAAACGCCCTCAGGAAGAGGTGCTTTGAGACATGGCTAGGTAGCTAGCGGCTAAAGTCCATCCGCAGTCGGCAGTGTTTTAGCTACTTTCTAAATCACTAATCCCCGCCTCCATGGCGACAAATAAAGTACGTTTCTTACAAGTGTCATCCCTGCAGGACGAGGAATAGCTAAACATGCTTCACTACACACCATAGCTCACCGGCGTCAAAAATGTAAACGAACGCCCGACATCCACTGTGATGATACAAAGTACAATAGCGTATCTAGTCGATATTAATATGATTACATCGATATTTTTTGGCATCACATTTTTGGCAGAACATCTTCTTTCTTTTTTTTTAAATTCATATTATGTTTATAAACTCAGGAAATATGTCCCTGGACACATGAGGACTTTGAATATGACCAAAGTATGATCCTGTAACTACTTGGTATCGGATTGATGCACAAATTTGTGGTATGATCCAAAACTAATGTAAAGTATCCAAACAGAAGAATAAGTGATTATTACATTTTAACAGAAGTGTAGATAGAACATGTTAAAAGAAAAAGTAAGCAGATATTAACAGTAAATGAACAAGTAGATTAATAATTCTTAATACTTTTGACAACATAATAGAATGGAAAATGACACAATACTGTATGTTGCTGCATATGTCAGCAGACTGATTAGGAGCCTGTGTTTGTTTACTTACTACTAAAAGACAAGTTGTCTAGTATGTTTACTATTTTTCATATTTGCCAACCCTCCCGAATTTTCTGGGAGATTCTCGAATTTCAGTGCCTCTCCCGAAAATCTCCCGGGACAACCATTCTCCCGAAATTCTCCCGATTTCCAGCCGGACAACTATATTGGGGGCATGCCTTAAAGGCACTGCCTTTAGCGTGCTCTCACCTGAAAAGGAGACTATTATATATGTCTCCGTTATCCATAGGTTTATCTATAACCCATAAAGTAGGCAGGCACGAAACTATTTCTCAGCGTGTGTTTATTCCAGCCGGCACGTTAATACACTGACACACAACATCCACAAGGCGGCGGCAACGCAGTATTATGGGCCACATTGCAAGCAACATTCCGTTCTCATTTGCGGATGTTTTCAACAAATCTGTGAAGGATATGTTCCCGGATTCAGAGATTGCTCGCCAGTACTCAAATGGCAGAACAAAAGCTACTCAAATAGTGAAAGGTACCGGTAAGTGGGTTTTTTTTTTTTTAAGTAAGCAGCAACTACAGTACAGTTAGTAGAACTGTATTTTCATTACTGTACTATATATATATATATATATATATTTTTTTTTTTTTTTTTTTTTTTAATATTTATAAGAAATACTCATACTTGCCAACCCTCCCGGATTTTCCGGGAGACTTCCGAAAATCAGCGCCTCTCCCGAAAACCTCCCGGGACAAATTTTCTCCCGAAAATGTCCCGAAATTCAGGCGGAGCTGGAGGCCACGCCCCCTCCAGCTCCATGCGGACCTGAGTGACGTGTCGACAGCCTGTTTTCATGTCCGCTTTCCCACAATATAAACAGCGTGCCTGCCCAATCACGTTATAACTGTAGAATGATCGAGGGCGAGTTCTTGGTTTCTTATGTGGGTTTATTGTTAGGCAGTTTCATTAACGTCCTCCCAGCGCGGTAACAACACACAACAACAGCAGTCACGTTTACGTCTACCGTAAAGCAGTTCGTCTGCCGTAAACAGCAATGTTGTGACACTCTTAAGCAGGACAATACTGCCATCTACTATACATGCATATGTGACAATAACATCTAGGGCTTTTAGAGAGTGCAGTGCACAACTGCGCACACAACAAGGAGGCGAAGCAGAATGCATCATCAGAGAGTGTGTGCAGCATGGATAGAAAAATAGTGACAGAGAATAGAACAAGGATGGACAATTCAACCCTTAACTCAACAATGAGTAGATGAGTGTTGTGTGTGTGTATATGTGTAAATAAATGAACACTGAAATTCAAGTATTTCTCTTATATATATATATATATATATATATATATATATATATATATATATATGAAATACTAATTCTAGCTGTAAATATACTTCTCCCCTCTCAACCACGCCCCAAACCACGCCCCCGCTCCCCGACCACGCCCCCCCCACACACACACACACACCTCCCGAAATCGGAGGTCTCAAGGTTGGCAAGTATGTGAAATACTTTAATTTCAGTGAATTCTAGCTATAAATATACTCCTCCCTCTTAACCCCGCCCCAATCTCACGAATTCTGAGGTCTCAAGGTTGGCAAGTATGCTATTTTTTTAAGGGCTAAATTGCAATAATAAACATATGTTTAATGTACCGTAAGATTTTTTGTTAAAATAAAGCCAATAACGCATTTTTTTGTGGTCCCCTTTATTTAGAAATGTACCGAAAAGTATCGAAATAATTTTGGTACCGCTACCAAAATATTGGTATCGGGACAACACTCAAATGAATACCTCTGTAAGAGTGTCAATAAATAAAAAACTGAGCATTATTATCGTTTTAAGGGGCCATATTGGAGATTCTCTCAAGTGCAGGTGTCCAGTGAGTGAATGCTTCTGCTAGCTCGAAGCTTCCTGAAACTAACTAACTGTCCACTCAGCACTATGCAAAGGTACAAACAAGATTACTGCAATACAACTAGGCCTTTACATTAAAGGCTCATGTACCAATATTATAGTACACATTTGAAAGCCTTGGGGAGTGGCATAGTGGTATAGTCAGAGTGCGGCCCCTGTGGTTACTTATTATCACACAACAACAAGCACAGCAGCAGTACTTTTAAAATGCCAGGGGCATGTGTTAACAGGCCCTCAGGTGCACTAACAGAAACCTGAAAGCCAAAACACACAATAGATCATAGAAAGTTGCAACAGCTCCAGGCTGCTGTACTCACTCACTGTGTTGCTATCCCGCCACTGTGCACGCCTCAGCTGAGTGTTGTTGTGAACACGCTGCAACACACGCAGCAGCAGCAGTGCTCCTTTTCTGTGCCGAGAGTCAGCTTCCTCCTCCCCTTCTCTCCCGCTCCCTGCTGCTGCCTCCTCCCTCCTAGATTTCCATGCACCTCCTCGGGCGTGTTGGTAGTACAAACACTGCTGCTGAGTCACTCAGCTGGCAACCGGGAAGGGCTAGGAATTCTCCCTCCGCCCCCACCACCTTCCATCTTGTCTAAACTCCTCCCTCCCCTTGCACGTTATGCCCGCCCCCTTCTTTTTGCAGTCCCGCCCCCTTTCACCTCTGCCCCCTCCACTTGGCTGGATGCACTACTTCATGGGTCCCCAACCTTTTTTTGCACCAGGGACCGGTTTAAAGGCCTACTGAAATGCGATTTTCTTATTTAAACGGGGATAGCAGGTCCATTCTATGTGTCATACTTGATCATTTCGCGATATTGCCATATTTTTTGCTGAAAGGATTTAGTAGAGAACATCGACGATAAAGTTCGCAACTTTTGGTCGCTGATAAAAAAGCCTTGCCTGTACCGGAAGTAGCAGACGAGTAGCGTGACGTCACAGGTTGTGGAGCTCCTCACAACTGCACATTGTTTACAATAATGGCCACCAGCGGCGAGAGCGATTCGGACCGAGAAAGCGACGATTTCCCCATTAATTTGAGCGAGGATGAAAGATTCGTGGATGAGGAAAGTGAGAGTGAAGGACTAGAGGGCAGTGGGAGCGATTCAGATAGGGAAGATGCTGTGAGAGGCGGGTGGGACCTGATATTCAGCTGGGAAAGACAAAAACAGTAAATAAACACAAGACATATATATACTCTATTAGCCACAACACAACCAGGCTTATATCTAATATGCCACAAATGAATCCCGCATAACAAACACCTCCCCCCTCCCATCCATATAACCTGCCAATACAACTCAAACACCTGCACAACACACTCAATCTCACAGCCCAAAGTACCGTTCACCTCCCCAAAGTTCATACAGCACATATATTTCCCCTAAGTCCCCAAAGTTACGTACGTGACATGCACATAGCGGCACGCACGTACAGGCAAGCGATCAAATGTTTGGAAGCCGCAGCTGCATGCGTACTCACGGTACCGTGTCTGCGTATCCAACTCAAAGTCCTCCTGGTAAGAGCCTCTGTTGTCCCAGTTCTCCACAGGCCAATGGTAAAGCTTGACTATCATCTTCCGGGAATGTAAACAATGAAACACCGGCTGTGTTTGTGTTGCTGCAGTCGGCCGCAATACACCGCTTCCCACCTACAGCTTTCTTCTTTGCTGTCTCCATTGTTTATTGAACAAATTGCAAAAGATTCACCAACACAGATGTCCAGAATACTGTGGAATTTTGCGATGAAAACAGACGACTTAATAGCTGGCCACCATGCTGTCCCAAAATGTCCTCTCCAATCCTTGACGTCACGCGCTGACGTCATCATACCGAGACGTTTTCAGCAGGATATTTCGCGCAAAATTTAAAATTGCACTTTAGTAAGCATGTGTTGCAATGTTAAGATTTCATCATTGATATATAAACTATCAGACTGCGTGGTCGGTAGTAGTGGGTTTCAGTAGGCCTTTAATGTAGGCATTATTTTCACGGACCGGCCTTCCACGTGTGGCAGATAAGTGCATGAAAAATGAATACCGTATTTTTCGGAGTATAAGTCGCTCCGGAGTATAAGTCGCACCGGCCGAAAATGCATAATAAAGAAGGAAAAAAACATATATATGTCGCACTGGAGTATAAGTCGCATTTTTGGGGGGAAATTTATTTGATAAAACCCAACACCAAGAATAGACAATTGAAAGGCAATTTAAAATAAATAAAGAATAGTGAACAACAGGCTGAATAAGTGTACGTTATATGACGCATAAATCACCAACTGAGAACGTGCCTGGTATGTTAACGTAACATATTATGGTAAGAGTCATTCAAATAACTATAACGCATAGAACATTGCGTATTATACTCAATGGTTAACTGGACATCTTTATGTGCTCGACGCCTCAATCATTGGTATGTTTTCATCTACAAAACCATTCTGGGTATCACTCCATCTTATCTGTCTTGTCTTTTAACAAAGAAACAAGGAAGTCACAATCTTTGTTCAATGAATGTTCTACAATTGCTCGTGGGTTCACAGTGTGGCGCATATTTGTAACAGTGTTAAAGTTGTTTATACGGCCACCCTCAGTGTGACCTGTATGACTGTTGACCAAGTATGTGTTGCATTCACTTGTGTGTGTGTGAAAAGCCGTAGATATTATGTGATTGGGCCGGCACGCAAAGGAAGTGCTTTTAAGGTTTATTGGCGCTCTGTACTTCTCCCTACGTCCGTGTACCACTCCGTACAGCGGCGTTTTAAAAAGTCATACATTTTACTTTTTGAAACCGATACCGATCATTTCCGATATTACATTTTAAAGCATTTATCGGCCGATAATATCGGCAGCCCGATATTAGCGGACATCTCTACTTTTTTGGATCCAATTTTCAATGCGTAAATACATCTGTTATTGCTAACTACTTGTGTGATAGGACTCTGCGCAATAACACCAGCACTTTAACTTACCAGGCCAAAGAAGATGTGTATTTTCTACCTTCAGCACAATTATTACATGCAACAATTTAGCACTTCTCCTTAACTACTATGGTCACTTTGTTCCTGATCTGCCCTGATCTTAGGTCATCAACCTGCTGGGGACTGCAGATGGAACCTAGCTTTTGGCTACGATTTGGCACCTTTAGATTCTATATGTTTATTAATGTGCATTGTCACATGTAACAAAGATGTAACAAATATAGCAAACGGTGAATTCATATCAGGAGTTTTATAATACATCTATGAAGAAGCTTATTCGTGTGCCTGGTGGGACTGACCAAAGTTAAGTATGAGAAAATGCGGTCGGTTATAAATTATCGAATGTCTCTGTGCGGCCCGGTAGAAAATGTGTTACGGACCAGTGGCCGTTCCCGGACCGGTGGTTGGGGACCACTGCACTACTTGACATGACAGCAGTGCTGTAGGTGAATGCTGGGAATTAGGCCAAGGGGCAGGGCCTGCTGTGACCCCTTGAGAGAGGATTAGGTTCCACTACAGGAGGCTCTCAGGGCACTTGTCAAAAGGTGCTACCTCACCTTTACAGCCTCAATATGTGACATCATCAGCGCTCCACTGTCATGACAACAACATGGTAAAATTGTCCTATTTGGATTTACACAGTATGAAAAAAAATTTGAAAAGGAATTTTATCTTTGCAACCTCATTATACTATTGGCTAAGTTTTATATTCATAAATGTAAGTTTCTCTGTTTTTTTGTGCCTTTAAAAAATAATTTAGAACTTTACTTTAAAACGCTTTCTACCTCTAACAACCAAAAATCTGTGAAAACGATGCTGCTGTGCTCCAAATTTGTATTATTTACGGAACTTGTGTGAGCCTATGGCTTTACACCTTGTTACATATGTGTGTGTGTATATATATATATATATATATATATATATATATATATTGCATTCTATTTTTGTTGCTTTATTGAGTACAACCCCCTGGCGTTGTTTTGTACTGCTTCTGTACATGTTTTGATCTTTATTATTTTTTTGCTTGTATGTAAATGTTGCATATTATAAATAAATGTTTAAAAAAAAAAACATGGTAAAATTACCATGCAATTGACAAAAACATGGTTATTCAAGATATGTATTATTTTGAGGTTTAAAATATGGACTTTTATGTTATGTTAGGAATGTACTGGAAAGACTCCTGTCGTTAATGAACACAAGCATGTTTTTAGTCTCTTTACTCTCTCACATAACATTGTTATCTAGTACCTTTGAAGGGTCGCTGGGATTTTCCTGGGGTGGAAACAGAACGTGTTCTGGAGCGCCCTCTTCCGGCTGCAATGATAAATTGCAATAACATGTTCAAGTAAACGCCTACTGAGCATGGTGGTGTTACACTTCTTGACCCCGGGGAACGTGCTTTATCAGTATCATGCAGTGTTGCGCTAAAAATGTGTTCATTGTAGCCTTTAATCCTGACTTGCCCAAAAAAAATCAGCACAGGTTGCTCCATTCATTTTTGTTTTGTAGGTTAAAGTGTTTTAAAAATTGGGCACCTAAATTAATTTGGCAGATTATTTTCTTAGTTTATTTAATTAAATTTTTCAGTATCAAATGGTCTAAGTGGGTCACATAAAGTCAGGTAAATTGATGCACTTTTCTGTTAGAAACTACACCGTGTTAGTAAATGTATGTTTTGTTGCAAGATGATCCATATTTATTTTTTGTTTGATTTAATGTTGATAAGGACACAATGTTATGCAGAGGTATACTTTTGTATAGAAACGATACTGGGGGAACGCAAAATGGGTTTTTTTTCCCTTCTTGGGGGACGTAACAGAAAACAATTCAGAAGCACTGTGTTGGATACAGTAGTTACTAGAAAAATGTTCAATTAGCAATCATTTTCATCATTATACTTCACTTACTAAAGATTGTTTTTTTCCATTTTCTATATTCACTGCATGAAAATGCACATATTTTAAGTTTTAACATTATCTGATCATGCAACAAATATACTATGGATGGATGAGTGGATCTTTAATGTCATTGCACAAGTACAACAAAATATTGTTTAATATATACTGTATTACAGTTTTTTGTTAAAAATAAAAATTAACCCTGAGACTTATGATTTCAAAACAAGTTATCCATCAATTTGTATGTTTAAAAAAATCTAATAATCAAATGCATGTGTAACAATATCATGAGGCGATTATACAATCATATACACATTTAATCATGGTTATACAGTGTATCCAGTATTGATAGTGATTCACTTTTTCCACCTTGTGTTATGTTACAGCCTTCCAAAATGGAATAAATGCATTTTCGTGCTCAAAATTCTACAGACAATACCCCATAATGACAATGTGGGGAAAAAAATGTATGCAAATTTATAAAAATTAAAAGAATCACATTTACATAAGTATTCACAGCCTTTGTTTAATACCTTGTTGATGCACCTTTGGCAACAATTACAGTCTCAAGTCTTTTTGAATACGATGCCACAAGCTTGGCACACCTATCTTTGGGCAGTTTCACCCATTCCTTTTTGCAGCACCGCTCAAGCTGTATCCGGTCGGATAGGAAGTGTTGGTTTTCATCCAGCATGTCTCTGTACATTGCTGCATTCATCTTAGTCTAGTCAGGGAGGTGACCAAGAACCCGATGGTCACTCTGTCAGAGCTACAGTATTCCTCTGTGGAGAGAGGAGAACCTTCCAGAAGACAAACCATCTCTGCAGCAATCCACCAATCAGGCCTGTATGGTATAGTGGTCAGACGGAAGCCATTCTTTCAGTAAAAAGTTTGCCAAAATACACCTGAAAGACTCTCAGACCATGAGAAACAATATGATCTGGCTTGATGAGACAAAGCTTGAACTCTTTGGAGGAAACTAGGCACCACTCTTCACCAGGCCAATACCATCACTACAGTGAAGCATGGTGGTGGCAGCATCATTCTGAGGGGATGTTTTTCTGTGGTAGGAACTGGGAAACTAGTCAGGATAGAGGGAAAGATGAATGCAGCAATGTACAGAGACATCCTGGATGAAAACCAACGCTTCCCATTCAACCTGATGGAGCTTGTTCTGAAAAGAGGAATGGCAAAACTGCCCAAATATAGGTGTGCCGAGCTTGTGGCATTGTATTCAAAAATACTTGAGGCTCTAATTGCTGCCAAAGGTGTGTCAAAGTATTGAGCAAAGGCTGTCAATACTTATGTACATGTGATTTTTTTTTTTTTTTTTTTTTTTTTTTTTAAACATTTGCAAATTAAAAAAAAAAAAACTTTTTACATTGTCATTATGGGGTATTGTCTGTAGAATTCTGAGGCCACAAAATTAATTTATTCAATTTTGGAATAAGGTTTTAACATAACAAAAATGTGGAAAAAGTGAAGCGCTGTAAATGCTCTCTGGATTCTCTGAGAGGGGCCCTCTGAAGGCAGCCATAACTGCGACATGGCCCTCAATGAAAACAAGTTTTACACCCTTGCTTTAACTAATAAGCAGTATTTTTGAATGCTATACAACATTAAATCCGACTATCTCGGGGGGCCTCAGCTCTTTAAGAGGCACATTTAATCTCTTTAAGGTAATCCAAAATTCCATCTGAGTAGGGCTTGAATCACATGTGGTAATGCTCCTATAGTTTCAATAACATACAGATACTCTAGGCATAGACAGGAAGTTAGGATAATAAAAGCTGTAATGTGTTAGATTTCAGTGTTTAAATAAGTCTTATCTTTATTTGTTACATGGGACATTACACATTAATGAACTTATAACATGTAAATGTGCCAGATTGTGGCCAAAGGCTAATTTCTATCTTTAGTCCCCGGCAGGTTGATGGCACACAATAAGGTCCATAAAAAAAACAGAAAAATTAGACAACACCAACATCAATAAAGCTTCTATAGTTGTGAAAATGGTTAATTAGCTGTGTATTTAAAAGAGGAAATTATTATATCAGCATAAAATATTACTGATATTACTGTTACATTTGAGTATTCAAGTATTGTCCTATGCAAATAGCATCGCAGCAATATGGTGTCTCTTCTTACCAGAGCCTCAGTCGTGCTGCTCTCATTCCCCATCTCTCATCAGGCTGAGTGACTCAAGGACCCTCCAGGCCTTCCCAGACTCAACAGAGAGACACACAATGTGCTGTGGACCAGAGATCTCTCAGTGGACTCCTTCTCCACAGGGTTAGAGCAGCAGACAGAGAATGGTACTGTAAGTATGTACAGTAGCTACATGTATGTTGTTTTAGTCATTAGAAACGTATGCCACAGGGGGTCAAAGTGCAGCCACAACCTCCCCTAATGAGCTAAAAGCCATACGTTGTATGAGCAGAAAATCACTTACTGCACTTAAAGCTGCACATACTGTCTTATTATCATTTAAGTGATATCATCTAATATTAAGACATGTTTTTACATTAAATACCTCTCAGAAAGCTGCAGCATTATTATCTTAGTCAGAATGTGCTGGTGTACTTAATGCCGTGGCTTCTATTTATATGTAAGCCAAAATTGGACAGTATATCCGTTATAAGCAGACATTCGGTAAAGAATATAAACAACACTTGTGCATTATACATATCAGATATTCTTTTACATAAACCGTGCAGCAACGCCGCCACAACTGGAGGCGTTTATGATGGCTGATACTACTGAAAGTACGCTTCCACAAATAGAGAGCACTGACCTGAATATGCAAGATTTTATAAATAAATGTGCGCTGGACTGTGCTTTTTTTTTTTTTTTTTTTTTTTTTATACTTACAAACACCAGCTGTTAATGTTGCAATCTCATTTAAATATGATACTGTACGTACAAACTGTGCACACATCTGGTTTTACTAATATTGCTCTGTGACATTGGTCACAATAATAAACATAGTCCTAAACCCATACCTCTCTGATAGCGTCATTGTACATTTAAACGTTGGATATTGTACTGGATCTTCTTACATTGTGTTTATAAACATTAGATGTTGTGGACGGTGTCATAATAGGACGTTTCTAAAAATGTGTTTTGTTTACTGTAGCATGGTAACACTTCTCCACTTCTAGTCAGCCTGCCTGCTTGCTGTTTGGATGATAGGGGATGTAATTTCAACCTCCAAGCCGTAATTGTCTGCGTACTTTACTTAACGGTTGCAATTCAGTTTTTGGAAATGTAAATATGGCACACTAGTATTAAAAGTGTCATTGATCACCATTAAACAACATGGAGTGTGGTATTTACTGCCCTTCACTGTATGACAACATTCTTACAAAAGGATATTAGTTCGATCAACTCTGCAGTATTTAAAAACACCAAAATGTCCACCATAAGACAACACTAAAATGATTAAAGAGCAAAGGTTGCATTTATCTTCATATTCTCATCACAAATGAACCAGCAACCAACAAAAATCAGCACTCACCCCTGTTGGAATACATTTCTCGCCCAGGCTTGCACGAGCTCGTCCAGCCTGTTTACAGTCTGACTGAAGTCTGTTTCTATTCTGGCATTGCACGTGAAGTGAGTAGGTGGGGACACGGCGCTAAAACGGGGGCTGATAGGCGGCCCTGGGGTGAACGCTGCAGGCGTGCGGCACGGACACAGTGGGGACGCGGTAGAAGGGAGGAGGCACAGAACAAGAGCTGAGGACGCCATAACTGCTCCAAGTGGAAGTGAAAGGTCGCCTGATTTTGACACACTCTGGAGTATTGCACTTTATCCTCTTAACACTGATAGTGCAGCACAATGCCTTGTATTCAGTCAACGAGGGGTTGGGCAGCACCTCCAATGCAAGTTTAAACCTTAATCTTTGGGAATCAAACACGCTTATGCGAATCAACACTCAATTGGTCACTTTGTTTTTTTATTATTAATTCTAAAATGTCATGGTGATGATGCGGCCTGAGGTGTGGGGGGACTCCATAAAGACCTCCCGAAGTCAGTTAAAAAATCGTGAGTCAATCATTTTTGCAGCATATTGTATATATTATACAAAAATATATCAGTATATATCATATACCGTATGTAAATATTACATACGCTACTACGGTACATTTTTAGTCTACTTTATACCTGCATTATCCTTTCCATCCTTACACTTTCCATCCTTTGTAACTGAGTTACTGTGTGGAACAATTTCCCTTGTGGATCATTAAAGTTTGTCTAAGTCTAAGTCTAAATTCCTGAAGTGCTCCTGTTGCGTAGAAGAACTTGGACCAGTGTGAACACATTGGCAGATCCTTGCGTTGACATTTTGACCTTGCTAGTGTCGGAGGCAGATATTTACATATATCCGAATTACTTCTTTTATTTCATAATCATATTACAAAACAGCTAGTGTTTTTCTTCCAATTGTGGTCTTTTGGTTGTCTGCAATTACTGTGTGCTTAAACCTTGAGTGAGGAATGTAAGAAAGAGAGATACTCCGTTCTCTTATCTAGCCTTATGTCCAGGTGCGGAGGACAATGGGCATGTGTTTTGGCTGGAGGGACAAGACTGCGAGGGTGGGAGGAAGAGAGACTTAAGAGGGGAGAGGGTTTTTCAAGGGGGGCAGACCATCTTGGCGGCGCGATTGAATGTTCTATGCTGGACTGGTCTCAATGTATTTACAAAGCTTTGCAAATATATTACAAAATACCTATTCTGTCTCTGGTGGTTTTTCTACTCAGCTTTAAGTGTCGTAAAGAGCTTGGGAGCGACTTGTGACTTGAATTCCCTGGGAGGAACAACTGATCCAAACTTGTGATTTACATACAGTAAGGGAGGGATTTTATACAACCCCATTCCCCACTTTCAATGCAGTCTGCTGAAAATGATGGAAAGCGTCACATAGCATACAGAGTAACTGACGTAGTGTTAAAAGTTGGAATTTCCACAAAAGGAAAAAGGGATTCAACACTCTGCCTTCTGCCGGCTGAAGTGGATCGTGCACACGTCCAGTTTGTCACGTTTCATGTGTCAGGTAAACCGCGACGAATGAGGCCATGTGAGTCCCCTTCGTCCTGTAACTAAGGCGCTCCACAAGATACCTATTTGAGTGCTCCCTTTTTTGGCGGTTACAAATGTTGACATAATGTAATTTACGTAACTATGGTGTTGCTGTAGCTGTTTACTTCAAATGCAGTCAGCAGTCATTCGTTTAACTTCTTTAGTTATATACTAATAAGTGTTCCTCAAGGGTCCATTTTAGGGCCTCTCTTTTTTATCATTTGGATTATTTAACTGGTGGAAAGCAATTTCAGTTCAAAAACATGTGAGAGACTCACATTTTTACAGTAGATTAAGAAAAAAAAAACACTCCAGTGTTATCATGTGTTTACCACGAATTGATTAACGTGGACCCCGACTTAAACAAGTAGAAAAATTTAATTGTACGGTCAATTGTACGGAATATGTACTGTACTGTGCAATCTACTAATAAAAGTTTCAATCAATCAATCACAGAGATGATCTTTAACTAGCTTTATTTACAGATGGTCCTTAAAAACAGAGCAATCCTGTAAAAATAAGGAGACCAAAATAAAATGTCTACTGTAGAGGACACTGGTTCTCCGGAATATACAAAAATTAAATAGTGAAGGGATAAGTCCGGCCCCAGAGTCCTTAGCTTAGATGAATATCCCTGTCCTATACGGTAACTGCCATTCTCCAAATTACCTAAAAGTAACTGTAGTTTACCAATTAGAGCGCTTTAAAACTCGCATATTTGTGATGAAAAGTGTCACAATCAACTTGCGTCCTGCACTGACAGTAGCTCTTGTTGTGTTGATCGCATACATTCAGGTTGTCACCTTGAGAAGTTTAATTAAAAACTGTTCCTCACCTTCTCGTCTCCACTTGGGTACGTCTGCTTCATCTTTATAAAAACCTCTTAAAAATGTGCCAACAGGTATGTTTTGGTCTGGCATTTAGAATCAAGTCATGATTGATAAAGCATTTAAAAAAAAAAGGTATTTAGAAGCGCACAAATTAAGACCAAACAATTTGGAATTGTTTGAAGTAGAAGAAAACCTAATAGTTTTCTATGAGACGTTTTGGAGCCTCTGGAAATCTCGGGGGCTGAGGAGACTGCCTTTGTTTGCCCTATGGTAAGTAAACACCTGGCTGTAAAAAATTGATGTTTTATCCAAGACATAAGTAAAACTGTACCTTTTCATTTTGCCAGCATTCTTCTGAGCATGTCACTCGTGTCTTTAAAGAGGGACATCCCTCACTTTTTGGGGGTTTGTTTTTGGTTTTGGCATCTGCAGCATTCATGTAATTGTAGAATTGATACATTTTTATATTATGCATTTATAAGAGGGACCTTTTAGAGACCTAATAGGGCATAAAGAAAGGGGTATTAATTTCCCTTCGCTGTTAGTCTAATTTTTTGTATATTCTGGAGAATCAGCATTCTCTACAGTAGACATTTGATTTTGGTCTCTTTGTCAAAGTTCTTGTCAGAAATGCTATCTTTAGTAAAGGTTGTGACTAGAGATGTCCGATAATATGGGACTGCTGATATTATCAACCGATAAATGCTTTAGAATGTAATATCGGAAATGATCGGTATCGGTTTCCAAAAGTAAAATGTATGACTTTTTAAAACGCCGCTGTGCGGAGTGGTACACGGACGTAGGGAGAAGTACAGAGCAGTTGTGTCTCCCAGTCATACTTGCCAACCCTCTCGATTTTCCTGGTGGACTCCAGAATTTCAGTGCCCCTTCCGAAAATCTCCCGGGGCGACCATTCTCTCGAAATTCTCCCCATTTCCACCCACACAATAATATTGGGGGCGTGCCTTAAAGGCACTGCCTTTGCGTGCCGGCCCAATCACATAATATCTACGGCTTTTCACACACACACACACAAGTGAATGCAACCCATACTTGGTCAACAGCCATACAGGTCACACTGAGGGTGGCCGTTTAAACAACTTTAACACTGTTACAAATATGCGCCACAATGTGAACCCACACCAAACAAGAATGACAAACACATTTCGGGAGAACATCCTCATTGTAACACAACATAAACACAACAGAACAAATACCCAGAACCCCTTGCAGCACTTCCCCCTCCCCCTCCCCCCACCTCAACCCCGCCCACCTCAACCTCCTCATGCTCTCTCAGGGAGAGCATGTCCCAAATTCCAAGCTGAGGCATGTTAAAAAAAATAATGCACTTTGTGACTTCAATAATAAATATGGCAGTGCCATGTTGGCATTTTCTTCCATAACTTGAGTTGATTTATTTTGGAAAACCTTGTTACATTGTTTAATGCATCCAGCGGGGCATCACAACAAAATTAGGCATAATAATGTGTTAATTCCACAACTGTATATATCGGTATCGGTTGATATCGGAACCGGTAATTAAGAGTTGGACAATATCGGAATATCGGATATCGGCAAAAAAGCCATTATTGGACATCTCTAGGCCAAACTTCTCCCTTCATTGTTAGTCTATTTTTTTTTAAATATATTCTGAAGAATCAGCATTCTGTACAGTAGACATTTGATTTTGGTCTCTTTGTCAAAGTTCTTGGCAGAAATGTTCTTTTAGTAAAGGTTGTGACCTCAAAAAGCAGAAGACAGCAGGCAGCTTGCAGGTTTAGGAGTGTTTAATGTCTAAAAGCACAAAATCCTAGGTAAAAATTAGAGATGTCCGATAATATCGGTAGGCCGATATTATTGGCCGATAAATGCGTTAAAATGTAATATCGGAAATTATCGGTATCGTTTTTTTTTATTATCGGTATTGTTTTTTTTTTTTTGTTTTTTTTATTAAATCAACATAAAAAAACACAAGATACACTTACAATTAGTGCACCAACCCAAAAAACCTTCCTCCCCCACTCATTCACACTCATTCACACAAAAGGGTTGTTTCTTTCTGTTATTAATATTCTGGTTCCTACATTATATATCAATATATATCAATACAGTCTGCAAGGGATACAGTCCGTAAGCACACATGATTGTGCGTGCTGCTGGTCCACTAATAGTACTAACCTTTAACAGTTAATTTGACTAATTTTCATTAATTACTATTTTCAATGTAACTGTTTTTATATTGTTTTACTTTCTTTTTTATTCAAGAATTTTTCTTTTAATTTATTTATCTTATTTTATTTTATTAATTTTTTTTAAAAGTACCCTATCTTCACCATACCTGTTTGTCCAAATTAGGCATAATAATGTGTTAATTCCACGACTGTATATATCGGTTGATATCGTTATCGGTAATTAAAGAGTTGGACAATATCGGAATATCGGATATCGGCAAAAAGCCATTATCGGACATCCCTAACCAAAACCCTTAAAACAAGTAAAACACTCTAACATAACATCTACTTAGTGAGAAGAATTATCTTATCAGACAGATAACAAACAAATATCACCCTTATTTGAGATATTTAATCTTACTTAGATTTCAGTTGTTGCAGTGTAGCTTTCAGGCATTATCGTGTCCAAATATTGCCAGTACTAACATTTGGATGTTTCAACAGACATGACCACAAACGGTTAAATATTTACCCTTAATTATTTTATATGTGAGGAAACTCCATTCAGCTGCCTTCCATTATTTCGCCTCATCTCCCTCTGGCTTCCCTACAACTGATGTCGCCTTTCCTCCAACACAACCCTCAGTCTTTGCCTTTGAAACACCACACATGAGCACCGTCTATTCTTCGCTGGCAACACAGAAATACATTTCCATTTACCCGTCTGTGTGAAATTCCGATGCAGCCCCCCATCCTGTATTCCATGTCCTCCTGTGGTGAAGTGACTCTGGCACTACAGGGCTGGCAGAGGACCCTTCTGCAGAACTGCATCCTTGTTGTCGTTCAGCCACAGCATCACAGAGGCAGCAAGATCGTTGCGTGCCTGAGTGACTAACACATGCACTGCATTGCCTGTGGTGTGTTTGTTCCAGCCATCATTATGTAAAAAAAAAAAAATCTACATTAAAAAAAAATCTACATTATGTAAGGAATCCGACCTAATTAAATGAGCGTGAGACGATAAGGGATGCTTTCCAGCCTCATCCAGGGATGAGCACAGGAAGGCACAGCTTCGGAGGGAAAATACACAGTGGGTGAGAGAGGAGGCAGAAATAGGGTGCCTGTCTCTTTAAATGGACCAAGAGGCAGAAAAATGATGGCAGCAGTACATCACCATCGGGTGCAGTCAGCCTCATACCCAATATGTATCATTTCATCTTATTTGGGTTTTTTTATATACTTTTTTTTTTAAACAGGTACCACAAGATTCTAAATGTAAAACTTTAAGAAGCAGTTTAAACTTAATGCTTGCAAGAAACAATTTTGAATCTTAATAAATAACTAGATGAGGCAATTCCTGAAGGAATTGCGTGTGAATGCTCCAATGTTGAAGTTCAACTGAAATGCTGATAGAATGTACAAACCCCCGTTTCCATGAGTTGGGAAATTGTGTTAGATGTAAATATAAACGGAATACAATGATTTGCAAATCCTTTTCAACCCATATTCAATTGAATGCACTACAAAGACAAGATATTTGATGTTCATAATAATCATTAACTTAGAATTTCATGGCTGCAACACGTGCCAAAGTAGTTGGGAAAGGCCATGTTCACCACTGTGTTACATGGCCTTTCTTTTTAACAACACTCAGTAAACGTTTGGGAACTGAGGACACACATTTTTTAAGCTTCTCAGGTGGAATTCTTTCCCATTCTTGCTTGATGTACAGCTTAAGTTGTTCAACAGTCCGGGGGTCTCCGTTGTGGTATTTTAGGCTTTATAATGCGCCACACATTTTCAATGGGAGACAGGTCTGGACTACAGGCAGGCCAGTCTAGTACCCACACTCTTTTACTATGAAGCCACGTTGATGTAACACGTGGCTTGGCATTGTCTTACTGAAATAAGCAGGGGCGTCCATGGTAACGTTGCTTGGATGGCAACATATGTTGCTCCAAAACCTGTATGTACCTTTCAGCATTAATGGCGCCTTCACAGATGTGTAAGTTACCCATGTCTAGGGCACTAATACACCCCCATACCATCACAGATGCTGGCTTTTCAACTTTGCGCCTATAACAATCCGGATGGTTCTTTTCCCCTTTGGTCCGGAGGACACAACGTCCACAGTTTCCAAAAACAATTTGAAATGTGGACTCGTCAGACCACAGAACACTTTTCCACTTTG
This sequence comes from Nerophis lumbriciformis, assembly GCF_033978685.3. Classification (NCBI taxonomy): domain Eukaryota; kingdom Metazoa; phylum Chordata; class Actinopteri; order Syngnathiformes; family Syngnathidae; genus Nerophis; species Nerophis lumbriciformis. The sequence continues at coordinate 27,097,955 of NC_084549.2, forward strand.
TATCAGTTCATCTTAGATGAGCTCAGGCCCAGTGAAGCCGACGGCGTTTCTGGGTGTTGTTGATAAACGGTTTTCACCTTGCATAGGAGAGTTTTAACTTGCATTTACAGATGTAGCGACCAACTGTAGCTACTGACAGCGGGTTTCTGAAGTGTTCCTGAGCCCATGTGGTGATATCCTTTACACACTGATGTCGCTTGTTGATGCAGTACAGCCTGAGGGATCGAAGGTCACGGGCTTAGCTGCTTACGTGCAGTGATTTCTCAAGATTCTCTGAACCCTTTGATGATATTACGGACCGTAGATGGTGAAATCCCTAAATTTCTTGCAATAGCTGGTTGAGAAAGATTTTTCTTAAACTGAGAAGCTTAAAAAATGTGTCTTCTCAGTTCCCAAACATTTACTGAGTGTTGTTAAAAGGAAAGGCCATGTAACACAGTGGTGAACATGCCCTTTCCCAACTACTTTGGCACGTGTTGCAGCCATGAAATTCTAAGTTAATTATTATTTGCAAAAAAAAAAAAAAGTTTATGAGTTTGAACATCAAATATTTTGTCTTTGTAGTGCATTCAATTGAATATGGGTTGAAAAGGATTTGCAAATCATTGTATTCCGTTTATATTTACATCTAACACAATTTCCCAACTGATATGGAAACGGGGTTTGTCAATTAAAAACCAAGCCAGTGTTATTTTACTTCTGTTTTATTAATGAAAACCATAAAAAATAAGTAAAAACATTAAAATAACTGTGTAACACACTTTAAAATGTTGCTATTCACAAAAAAAAGTAAGACACCTTAAAACAATGTTGACTTCCTCGTAAAAGACGTTGGGCCAATCACTGAGGCTGCGTGTTTTGAGGCGGAATCATAGCGTCTGTGATGTCGAAGGCGTCGACAAGCTCCTAAAAGAAAACAAAATGACGATCAATAAACATTTCTAACCTGAGATAAGCTTGATAGCCAGAAACAAAAACAATGTTGGGAGGAATTGTGCCGCATGTTCACCTTCCATGTCTTTGGGCGGATAGAAATAACGCACTGATTTTGGCTGACCGATCCTCCAGTTTCCATCTCCCCCTCCTCCACAGGAGCTAAAACACACAAGAAAATATGCTAATGTACACAAAATAAATGTTTCTCTTTTCCTAAATGACTCTAATCAGTGGTGTGCACTAACCTATACAAGGCAACTTGTCACTATCCAGGCATAGTCGTGCCAAACCGTCCTGTAACACACCAAACAGTCACTAGAGGGCACGCCAGCTTACGTTTAAACGCTTCTGCAAAAATCAAGCTCACCCTGACAAGAAAAGATGTGTGAAAAATGTTTTCTACTGTCCGTGAAAATGAGTTGGGGTCAATAACAAACTCGTAATATGATATCGGCGACGATGCTGTAATTGAAAGGGAGTTCTGTTATACACACAAACAACAATATTTACACAAGAATAAGGCGCTCCCTTTAAAACTCACGATCATCTTGTTGGTAACTCTTCAAGCAGGCTAGGATCCTTTCCACCTCTTTCTCTGTGGCCTCTTGATGGGACTCTTCCATTTTTTTCAGCTGACAATGCAAAATATACACAACATGAGCACTCTTTGGACACCCACCACAGCAAAACACCTACGTCATCTAAGCAGGGCCGCTTCTCACTGTCGCTGTGCAAATGTCCGTTAGGGGCCCCGTTTTGTGCCAAGAAGCGCATGTAAAATGTCAATTAATGAACGACAGAGCGCTTTATATGAATTTTTAACTTTTTCCTAACTGCAAACCAAAAAAGCAAAACCTACAATTAGCATTTGTGTTCAAATTTCTTTTTTAATGAACCATGAAAATGTAATTGCAATCTGCTGGCAAATTGTCAAAAAAAAAATATATATATATAGTCCAAACTTGTGGAGGTGATTTTTTCCCCCAATATTTGTTGTTGAAGAATATTAAAGACCGATGCAAAAACAAAACAAATGCTATAATAATGTTTTCAATATCAGTAAAATAATCCCCCGTGTGTATGCATGCGAGTGACAGGAAGAAATGCTCTGTCTCACTTGGGGAGGAGTTGTGTGGTCACTTATTACCTTGATATTATTATACTGCATTTGGGTCAATTTAGTAAGTTGTAAGAAAAAATGTAAGACAATAAAAGATAAGTAAAAACACAGATAAAATTAGGAATGTATTCTGTTATTCCTACAATATTATTACTCTGTATGAAACTGCTTAAAAGGGAACTGCGCTTTTTTAATGTTGCCTATCGTTCACAATCATTATGAAAGACATGACGGCGGATGGATTTTTATGCATTCTAAATATTAAATACATGCAATAAAAAAAAGTCAGCTTACAATGGAGCTATATTCTGCCTATAACCCTTAAAAAACATCCAAACACCTCCATTAAGGTTTTATATACCGTATTTTCTGGACTGAAGGCGCACTTAAAATCCTTTTTTTTTCTCCTCAAAACTCGACAGTGCGCCTTATAACCCGGTGCGCCTAATGTAAGGAATCATTTTGGTTGAGCATACCCACCTCGAAGCTATTTTATTTGGTACATGGTGTAATGATAATTGTGACCAGTAGATGGCAGTCAAACATAGGAGATAAGTGTAGGCTGCACTATGATGGGTCTCAAGTAAACAACACCAACACTTTATATGTTCCATTGAAAATATACAACATTACACACGACGCTCAAAAATCTATCAAAATGTTTTAGTACGACTTTGGTAAGCTATGAAGCCGCACGGCTTAATGTGCTTCAACATCTTCAACATATGAATATTATTATGGTGTGTGGATAAGGTAAGACATTATCTGGCCAAGTTAAAGTTAAAGTTAAAGTACCCATGATTGGCACACACACACTAGGTGTGGCGAAATTATTCGCTGCATTTGACCCATCACTCTTGATCACCCTCTGGGAGGTGAGGGAAGCAGTGGGCAGCAGCGGTGGCCGCGCCCGGGAATAATTTTTTGGTGATTTAACCCCCAATTCCAACCCTTGTCGGCATACGTCCTTGTTCTTACACTATCCAGGTGAGATGCATGATTTATGATCTACAATAAAGTTTGCTAGCAAGGAAGCAGCGTACTACTAGATAATGTCAATATTGGCACACAAGCTCGTGACCACGGCACCACTAAAGTTTGTCTGCGTCAGCGCTTATAATAACAATATCACTAATACTAGGTTAATATACAAGTCATGAAATGTAAAGTATTTTGGGGATTTTTGGATGTTTTTTATTGTGTTTTATGGGTGGAATAGAGCAATGTTTTTCAACCACTGTGTCGCGGCACACTAGTGTACTGTGAGATATTGTCTGGTGTGCCGTGGGAGCTTATGTAATTTCACCTAATTGGGTTAAAAATATTTTTTGCAAACCAGTAATTATAATCCGTAAATGTGCCGTTGTTGAGTGTCGGTGCTGTCTAGAGCTCGGCAGAGTAACCGTGTAATACTCTTCCATACCAGTAGGTGGCAGCAGGTAGCTAATTGCTTTGTAGATGTCGGGAACGACGACAATGGTTTGCAGGTAAAAAGGTGTCTAATGCTTAAACCAAAAATAAACAAAAGGCGACTGCCGCTAAGAAAAGGCATTGAAGCTTAGGGAAGGCTATGCAAAACTAAAACTGAACTGGCTGCAAAGTAAACAAAAACAGAATGCTGGACGACAGCAAAGACTTACAGCCCGTGGAGCAGACGGCGTCCGCAAAGTACATCCGTACATGCCATGACAATCAACAACAAAATAGGAGCGTAAGACAAGAAGTAAAACACTACACACAGGAAAACACCAAAAAAACTTCAAATAAGTCACAGAGTGATGTGACAGGTCATGAGAGTACACCTACTTTGAGACAAGAGCTAGTGATGCATGCTTGGTTATGGTTGGAATTCATATCCATCAATTGCGAAAAGAACGACTTTTTATTGTCAATATCGGCTGCTGGGTTTAATTTTTTAATGTTTTCTGCTGGTGGTGTGCCTCAGAATTTTTTCAATGAAAAAAATGTGCCTCAGCTCAGAAAAGGTTGAAAAACACTGGAATAGAGGACCTCCCATTGGCTCAGCTATAAGCGGACATTTATTTACGAGTTAGAATGTATAAAAAAATAAAAATAAATCCCTCCGTTTTCAAGTCTTTCCTAATGATTGTGAGCGATAGACAAAATTCACAAAAAAGTGCAGTTCCCCTTTAAAATCTATTAATTTTTTTAGGTGTAGAAGAGCGAATGTGTCTTAGCTACCTGAGTGGGCATGATTCTTTTGGCTTCTTTGCTGGGTGCCTTCCTCTGTCGTTCTGTCCTTTGCTTCGGAGGGGGTGGCTCAGCATGGAAAGAACCCATCCTGGTAGGTTCCAAGGTGAAAGTCAGTGATAAAGTAGCGTCACAAAAACAACTTCCTAAGCATCCCAACAGTACTCAGTGGACTGTTCAAAAGATGGGACACTCACATGAAGTGGAAAGTGGGCGCCGTCCTAAAACATTCCTCTGCTCTCTGGGCCAATCGGTGCCAGGCATCGCTGGGGAGATAACCATCCACTTGATCTCTTCCTTGCCCCTCTTCCACATTTTCCAGCCGATTGAGACCCATGAAGGACAGCTGTCAGACAGCAAGAGAATCTTCAGCATCGATGCCTTTTAGTTTGCAGCACATACTGTACGACAAGAATGAGGCTGAAATGCTAATCCGTATATGATAGGAATGGGTTTTCATTTAAATGGGTCTTTATTTAACATGTTTCTTATGCCGTTTTTTGCTTCCTTACAGACAGTTATTGATCTTGACAAATGACCAGAGTGCATACTTGCCAACCTTGAGACCTCCGATTTCGGGAGGTGGGGGTGGGCGTGGTCGGGGTGGGAGGGGGCGTGGCTAAAAGGGGAGGAGTATATTTACAGCTAGAATTCACCAAGTCAAGTATTTCATATATATATATATATATATACATGTATATATATATAGATATATATATCTATATATATATAACAAATACTTGACGTTCAGTGAATTCTAGCTATATATATATATATACATATATATATATATATATACGTATATATATATATTTATTTTATTTTCTATATATTTATATATATATATATATATATACACGTGTATATATATATATTAATTTTATTATATATATATATATATATATATATATATATAAAATAAATACTTGAATTTCAGTGTTCATTTATTTACACATATACACACACATAACACTCATCTACTCATTGTTGAGTTAAGGGTTGAATTGTCCATCCTTGTTCTATTCTCTGTCACTATTTTTCTAACCATGCTGAACACCCTCTCTGATGATGCATTGATGTGTGGCACGCACAAAAGTGCTTTCATCAAATGCACTAGATGGCAGTATTGTCCTGTTTAAGAGTGTCACAACATTGCTGTTTACGGCAGACGAACTGCTTTACGGTATACAAAAACGTGACTGCTCTCGTTGTGTGTTGTTGCCGCGCTGGGAGGACGTTAATGAAACTGCCTAACAATAAACCCACATAAGAAACCAAGAACTCGCCCTCCATCATTCTACAGTTATAACGTGATTGGGCAGGTATGCTGGTTATATTGTGGGTTAGCGGACTCAGGTCCTCATGGACCTGAGTCCGCCTGAATTTCGGGAGATTTTCAGGAGAAAATTTGTCCCGGGAGGTTTTCGGGAGAGGCGCTGAATTTCGGGAGTCTCCCGGAAAATCCGGGAGGGTTGGCAAGTATGCCAGAGTGTTTAATAAACGCTAGATTACTACAACTTCATGTGTTACTGTGAGATAGAGGAGTCACTTGAACATTGAATATGAAAATGTGCACCTAACACAATAAGATGTGTCTGAGCATGTCCACTATTATTATTATAGACCAGTGATGTCAAAGTCAAGGCCCGCGAGCCGAATTAATTATCAGTGGCCCCCGGGATGATATTTGATTAGTTACATGTTCATTACCAATACTCCATCAATGTTGGTGCTATGAATTTTCAAAATGGGGGTCCCCCCATTAAGTCATAAAAATGGGGTCCAACAGTAAATTTTTGGGGGCCAACTTTTTTTGTAACTGTTTTGAAAACAAAAGACAAATGACCGCATTATCCTGTTATATCTCACATTCTATATAGTGTTTTGGAAAAAGGTTGTCATAAAAATTGTATGCATATGTAAATGTATTCAGTTATAAACATTCATTGACTTTCTTCTTTCCTTCATGGATCTAAACTTTACCGCTGCTGGTATTTTTTTCTATATTTTTATTGTAATATTTTCAGAATGTGTTTGTTCTATTTTTGGCCAAAGTAAGACAAAGAAAACAATCTAAAGTTGTCTTTAATTTTTTTGTTTTAATGCCATGGTTTTAATAGTCCAACCCGCATGTGCCTAGATTTTCCTCCATGCGGCCCCGGAGTTAAAATGAGTTTGACACCCCTGTTATAGACCACTAATGTAAATTAGATTGTCAAATGTATCCATACCTCCACACCAGCTGTTCTCATTATCATTAGTACCAAAGACTATTTTCTTGGCGAGCTACATCGATCGTTGGCTTGTGAGCTGGTGATGTGCGGATCGGTACTGAAATATCGATACAGCCGATACCAGATATCTATGCTGTAAAATCGATTCTCAAATCAAAAAATTGATACTTTTGATACATTAGTTATTTGAGATGATGTATATTATTAACAGGAACATAGTCAGGCATGTGATTTGACCACAATGAAAAAGACTGAAAAAATTTCCGGGGGTCTTGGGTAACTAAGGCCCCCAGCCAGGTCCAGGGGGGTGAAAGGGGGGCGACGCCCCCCGAAGCTCCTGGTTTTTCACCAATTTAACATGCTAAAATTAACAAAGACAGCACCATTTGAAGAAAATATTTTAGTGTTTAAAGACATGAAAACATCATTAATAGAACATACATAACCCAATTATCCTAATGAATCACTGTATATGGTTCAGTCCCAACGGTATTTAGTCACTAATATTTACATTGTGTGTTCATTTCACATCCACAGGTGTCACATTGATCAGTGTTATTATCTACAGTTTATTTACAGTATTACCACATTACTTCAGTTCACTTCACACAAAATAGTATTATATGCAAATTTATTTCAAATAAATTGTTAACTAGAATCAATAATGCGACTCTTTGAATTTCTGTAATTTCATAATATATTTTCACGTGGCTTTTTATTTTTAGAAAAAAACATTTATATTTCGCAAAGCAATAATTGGTTAATATTTAAAACAAACATGCGTATTTCGCAAGCAAATATTTTTTAGCTTACCTCATTATTAACAACCCTGTCTGCAACTGAAGTGGGTTGTTTGGGTGGATCTTTCCTCTCGATGTCTACGGCAGTTGTCGATGTAAACAAAGGATGAAGTCCGTAAGGTTTGCTCACTTTCGGTTGACATCCAAAAGTACCAGCTAGTGAATAGTTAGTTTTCCTTGCTTCAAGTTGTTTCATATGTTTTTGGCGTTTCGCATGTACTTCCAAAGCCTTGAAACCTCGTGATCCATAGTCAATATTATCATGACACCACGTGCACAAAACCTTTCCGGGACGATCGATTTTCCGAATAAAATCACCGAACAAAGTCGTAACTTCCTTCTTTCCAACAGTATCAGTGATTTCCCTTTCCATCCAGTCCCATCGAAACTTATTTTTGACATGTTTATCAATTTCTTTTACTCGTAAAGGGTCCTTTCTCTCGAGAACCGACATCGTTTACATATGGAAAATGGCGGTAATAACCATTATGAATGATGACGTTATTAATGCCATCATTCATAACAGATGTCCTGATTGGTCACAAGGAACATATCGACCAATCAACTACGGCGTAATATAAACTACGTCTTGAATCTTGATTTAGGGTCGGAAAAAAACCCGGAAAAACGGGAGATTTTTTTTTTTTTCCCCCGAGATTAAAAAAGACGGAATTCCGACTTTAGACGGAAAAATCACATGCCTGCACAGTGTAAAAAAAGTAACTAAACTTGTGAATGAGTCAATATTGGATTCAATGTTGGATGCTTTTGTTGAGTGTTATTTACATGTGCAGTTTTTTCACGTTAACATGTTCATGTAACTGAATTGTCCATCCATCCATTTTCTACCGCTTATCAATTTCAGGGTCGCGGGGGGTGCTGGAGCCTATCTCAGCTACAATCGGGCAGAAGGCGGGGTACACCCTGGTCAAGTCGCCACCTCATCGCAGGGCCATGAGGTGGGGTAACTGAATTGTGAATGAGTTTTTATGCTAATAGTAGTTCTTAATAATACATTTATTTTAATGCTTTTATTATTTTACTCGTTTCCTTTTTTATGGTTTGAAACACCTATTTCATGTACCGTATTTTTCAGACTATAAGTCGCAGTTTTTTTCATAGTTTGGCCGGGGGTGCGACTTATACTCAGGAGCGACTTATGTGTGAAATTATTAACACACTACCATAAAATATCAAATAATATTATTTAGCTCATTCACGTAAGAGACTAGACGTATAAGATTTCATCGGACTTAGTGATTAGGAGTGACAGATTGTTTGGTAAACGTATAGCATGTTCTATATGTTATAGTTATTTGAATGACTCTTACCATATGTTACGTTAACATACCAGGCACGTTCTCAGTTGGTTATTTATGCCTCATATAACGTACACTTATTCAGCCTGTTGTTCACTATTCTTCATTTATTTTAAATTGCCTTTCAAATGTCTATTCTTGGTGTTGGGTTTTATCAAATAAATTTCCCCCAAAAATGCGACTTATACTCCAGTGCGACTTATATATGTTTTTTTCCTTCTTTATTATGCATTTTCGGCCAGTGCGACTTATACTCCGGAGCGACTTGTACTCCGGTGCGACTTATACTCCGAAAAATACGGTACTTTGTATGATTTTGTCCTGTTTTTTCTGTTTTATTAGCTTGGCTATGTATTGTTATTCACGCCACTACCTCAACATACTTCAGAGTCTGAAAAGAAGAAATAACTGTCTTGTATTAATTATGCTATGAGACATATTATTTGAAATACACAACTTTATACATTTTAGCAGACATACTAGGTATGTTTGCATAAAGTATCGGATTGGTATTGCCGATACCAGCCTGAATTGTACTCGGTATCGGATCGGCAACTCAGTGATTTGGTGATTCGGTTTCAAAGAATAATTAGAAAAATATCAACAAGTTAATTGGTCATCAATTATTACGAATTATTGACTGTGGGGTAACCCACATGTTGGCAAATGCCGATCACTATTTACTGTGGGATCATTGTCACTAAATAATGATCATGTATTATAAGGGCATTTCTTACCAGATGCTCAGCAAAAACAGTGGTGTCGAAAGCACTGCCCTCGGCTACCAGCTGGCTGGCCTTGTCCTTCCCCAGGTCTGAGGCCATAACAAGGAGCTTAGCATCCAGCGCTGCTTCCCTCGTCTGCTTAACTGTCAAACAACAAATGTTCCGTTAGAAAAAGAGCCTCCTACTACAATGAGTTACATTACTCAGAAACCAAAAGTCACACTTAATCTCATTCAATTCATTTGAAGATGTTCTTCAATCAAAAAAGAATAGTCAACATTGGAAGAAAGCAGTGAAGTCATCCTACATACCATTTTGAAAAAGTCTGTCAGCCTCTTCCAAAACCTCTGTGAGTTTATTGTTGGAGGGGCTCAGTATGTCTTCTCTGTTTCCTGGGGGGGAATAAACACCTTAAATGGGACTTATTATGCAAAAAACAACTTTTCTTCCTTCTTGGTACCCGTTTTGTGTATGTGGGATCTGCATAAGTCCTGAAAATGGGAAATCAAACCATGGAGGCATGGCAGAGATATTTATAAAACAATGTTGCCTTCCTCTTTACGAGCAATTTGGAATTTTCCCAATTTGTGACGTTTTTCTCACATGTGACGTCAGCGTATACATCCATATATAGTAGAGAATTACCTAAAGAGCTTTGTACCAGTCCACCATTGTGGTCTGACGCTGTAGTCAATATGCTCTTTCTTTTTCTCTATCCTCTTGTGGGGCAGACTGGCTCGTACATGCACATGCATCCTTTGCTGTTGCCATTTAGAGTATAGTTCTAACTAAGGCTGAGCTGATAAAACGATATCAATATATATTAGAGATGTAACCGTATTATAAATACTACGGTACTTCGGTTTCAAAGTCTTCTCAGTAATGCCGTGACGTGTGATGGCATCAAACGAAGACTTGGTGAGTGTAGTTTTTCCTGGCGTTTTAGCATTGGCTGTGTCTGTAAATAAACTACATCTCCAAGAATCCTCTGCACAGCGCGGGACTGGCAATGTGGGGGCGTTGAACGACGTAAGCAGGAAGTGAAGTGTGTTCATACTCCTCATAGATAAAATAAATTGTTTTTTGGACATTAAATCTGTCCATAACTGGTTGAGTTATGTTAATAAAAGACAAACAAGTACAGGCCAAAACATAACTTCTTGGGCGGAGCTAAGAAAGTCTGTGTTCTGCAAAGCGAAGCACGCGACTTTTGTTTCGACCGTCTCTTCGACCGGTCTTGTCGCACACACAGAGGGAAATCACCAAAAAAAAATTAAATGCGGGAAATAAAGGTTAATTTAAAAACTACTTGGTACATCCTCAATCCATCCATTTATTTTCCTAACACTCAGGGCGAAATGCAGGACACGCCATCTCATAAACCGTCAAACAGAAAATATATTTGACGCCAGCGAAGCCAAACATAAGTCTGTGAGGTATTTATATTATTAAAAGTTCAATTGTTAGTTCACTTTCCTGAGAGACAACATTTTCCAGACTGATATAAACATGTCCATTGTAGAGGACACTGCTTCCTATAATGTAAAAGTTGAAAGACACTTACCGTAAGTGTACATTATTATTTTACACTTGTTACACCGGATGTTTACATTGTCACTTTAAAGACATTAACTGTAAGTTATTCTTTTAAATATTTGCTTGCAACAGTAGATGCTGCTGCACAATTATTTGCACTTAGAAATATAATGTTTGTACTTTGTAGTAATAAATATGACTAGAACCTTTCAACATTATGTTTGTCTGACATTACAGTAAATCTGTTTATCCTATACATTCCTGCCACCAAATTTTACGCACTGTGGCATTTACCAAGCTTTTTTTTGGACATATATCTCAAGAATATCGTACCGTGGCCTTAATACCGTAATATCGTACTGTGACATTTTGATACCGTTAAATCCCGAATATATATCACAATAGGCATGTAATCGATATCAATATGAAATGCGTTTGATAAAACGTTCAAAAATTATATATTTTTTGATAGGAAGAAACCGGAAAGAATGAAGCATGGTTGATTGCTTGAATAAAGGCACTCGCGGTCTGGTAAGTCAGCAAAACAGGAAGGGTCAGTGAACAATGAGTGGGACACGAGAAACAGCCTATCACATAACAGTACCGACTATCAAGTTTAGTTGCGCCATCTCACTCTGCACGGAGTGAGAAGAGAAATGAAATAAAATGAGTGCTGCAGAGAGTGAAGACATTTCTGATAAAACAGGAAAAGTCACCTCGACAGTATGGCAGTTTTTTGGGCTTTTTCAAACGGACCGTAGTCCTTTGCCGCGCTCAATTTTTCTTTTCAACCCTATACTGATGTACAGAAACAACAGGTAGGAAATAAAGTGCAGGACTGTATTACTAAAATACATAAGAAAATATAACAAATGTGATACTTTAAAATAATAATTTGGTCCAATAATAGTTCAATATTAATTACTGCATAACAAAGTCATTTCCATACATAAATGGTAAATGGGTTATACTTGTATAGCGCTTTTCTACCATCAAAATACTCAAAGCACTTTGACACTATTTCCACATTCACCCATTCACACACTGATGGCGGGAGTTGCCATCCAAAGCCCTAACCACGACCCATCAGGAGCAAGGGTGAAGTCTCTTGCACAAGGATACAACGTACATGACTCGGATGACGGAAGCCGGGGATCGAACCAGGAACCGTGAAGTTTCTGGCACGGCCGCTCTACCAACCGAGCCACGACTTCCCCATAAAGAAAAATAACACACGAAATAAAAAGTTACACGGACCACGTAACATTTTTGGTGCTAAACCTGCTAAAGATTCTTCTCAGGTTGCTCTGTGCTTACATTTTCACACTTTGTTACACTTTATGACTTAAATATTCTTTATTTTTGCACCTTAATTTAAATAGGTTATTGTTAAGTGTGATTTTAGAAGTTTGTTTACATTGTGCTTTCCATGGTTGACATTTCCTCTCCTTTCTGCCGTGATAGCTGAGGGCATTATAATCAGACGGGGGTTACATTTGAAATAAAAATGTTAATATTTAATACAGTTTCCTCCTGGTCCATATTTTCAATAGGTCATGAAAAATCTAAAAAAATATCGATATCAACCAATATAAAAAACTTATATCGTGACACAGTTTTCAGCCATATCGCTCAGCCCTAGTTCTAACTCATATCTGTCAGTAGACTCCATATGGAAGCGCTAAAAACTACAACATGGTTGACAGGGAGAAGACGCAGTCAAAGTGTAGATACGTAAATAAGACCGCCCACAAAACAGCGCATTCTGAAGAGACGATCAGAAAGCAGCTTGAAAACGGTCTGTAAAACATAATCCATGCAACATTTTGACCGAAGAACCACCATTACAAGTTATGTAGACCACAAGGAAGTTCTTTAAATGTACAAAAAAATCATATGACCCGTTAAGTAAGCAAAACTACCGGTAGCTGCTACCCCGTGGAAAGCCATCTTTACTTACGTTGGACGGTATCAATGAGGTCTCTGTACTTGCTCCTTATTTCCCTCCTCAGGCCCGTGTCGTTGTCGCCGTCGCCGTCTTGCAGGTCCGCCGACCCGACAGCGGACGTCCCATTGCTCTGCTCTCGGTCTTTACTGCCGTGGTCTGGGGTAACGTTCTGAAGGGGTGTTTCCTCATCCCCGCTGGGTCTGTGACGCTTCATGGATCTGTCTGGAACTTGACAGTAATGACACATTGAGACAAGGCAAAACGTATGCTGAGATTATAATAAAAAAGGATAAGGTACGGTTTATTACGGTTTTATTTAGTTTTTGTATTGAGTGTTTTTGTATTGTCTTTCAAGTGTTTTGTGTACAGTGTGAGTAAAAAAAAAAGACAATTATTGGATGACATCAGTTTGCATCTATAACAACCGATATAAGCTCCGATACAAGCAGTTCTGCGGTGGGTTTATTTGTGCAAAGCTGGACAGCCAATTAAAGCGAAACTGCACTTTTTTGGAATTTTGTCTATCGTTCACAATCATTATGTAAGACAAGAACACATATGTTTTTTTTTCGTGCATTCTAAATATTAAATACACACAATGAGTAGCTCTTTTCTGTCTATTAAGTAGGGGGATGTATGTTTTTTTTTTGTTTTTGTCATAAAAAAATACAATCATGTGTGCTTACGGACTGTATCCCTGCAGACTGTATTGATCTAAATTGATATATAATGTAGGAACCAGAAATATTAATAACAGAAAGAAACAACCCTTTTGTGTGAATGAGTGTGAATGAGGAAGGTTTTTTGGGTTGGTGCACTAATTGTAAGTGTATCTTTTGTTTTTTATGTTGATTTAATAAAATAAAATATAAACTTTTTTTTTTTTTCAAATTTCTTGTGAGGCCCGGTACCAATCGATCCACGGACCGGTACCAGGCCGCGGCCCGGTGGTTGGGGACCACTGGTTTAGAGGAAGAATGACTCATAATTTTTGTGAACAAAAGGCGTTGCAAGCGCAGATGTGTCATTATCGCCAATTCCGGGTCCAAATTATATACCAAAGTTGACCAACTCGTTGGATCAGGTCCTTGTCCTTCTACTATCTAATTGAGAGGCATGATTTATGTTCTAGAATAAACTTTCACGAGCAGAGAAGCGAGGAAACAGCTGACCAGTTGATATAGGCAACATGGCCACATAAGCTTGTGATCACAGCGCCGCTATAAATAGTTTGTCTGCGTTATGGTTATAATAACATTATCACTACTACTTGGTTAATATTCAATTCACAGAATATCAATGGAGTACCGTTGGCGCTTTTTGGATGTTTTTTTTATTGGGTTTTATGGGCAGAAGAGAGGATCTCCCACTGACTCTGTGGTAAACAGACTTTTATTTATGAGATAGAATGCATTAAAAAAAATACATCCGTCGTCATGTCTTTCATAATGATTATGAACGATAGGCAAATTTCCCAAAAAACTGCAGTTCCCTCTAAATGTCCTCTAATAAACACATAAGGTTGGCCTTTTCTTGTATTTTAGTCAACAACAGATTTTCTTCACTAAGGTGGGCACCCCTCATCTATTTTTCAGCTGTGGTCCATACGGGCCACAACGGTACTCAGTTGTAATACACTTTTCTACCACTTGCAGCAGTAATGACAATTTCAAACAGGTGTCTGGAGCTAAAAGTCATAGTGAATTTTTTTATGTGCAAAAATTATGACTAAAGTGTTGAAGCTGTCTTTTCATTTGCCCTTTAATTGTATTGACAGTTAAATTAAAAAACATATTAATTATTAATTTTACATAATTGTATGTACAAAAATTGTCAGTTATGTATGAATCCCTGCAGTGTATTTGGTTATTACTTTTTTTTTTTTTTTTTTAAATCAGCCTGACCTAAGCGTATGTTTATTATGTGTTAAATAAATAATAATCTTTGAGATTGACACATGTTTAATATCATTTGACAAGGTTGTAAACTGTAAACAGGTTAAATATATATATATATTGAATACGATTAAAATCAAGAGTAAGATTACTAATTCACAGTGTTATTATTTGAGTGGGCCATGGGCCCCTCTGCAGTGGAAAAGTCGGGCCCCAAAATTTAAAAAAAAGGTTAAAAACCCCTGCTTTACAAAAGGTAAACATGGTTGGTTATAGACTACTAGGAGCGAGCAGCTACACAACAGCTGGGCATACAATGGCATAAAAGTGAGACATACGTAATAATTGTCCTTCATTGAACAATATCATAGTTCAAAACACAATATATTCAAAATAATCAAGTATATAATAATTAAAATTGCACATTGCTTACAGAAGCGAAGTCTACAAGACAGAAGGAAAGCCTATTAGAAAGTATCCAGTAACAAACGTGATTGCATAATTCATACTACTGCATCAATGGATTTTTGTGACCACTAGTTCATTGTGTGTAATGTTATAGTAGCCACAATTATTGCATATACCTATTAAATTAAACCCCTGCCTGTTTTTTAATGAATACTTGTGCCCACTATGCTACTGTGTTTTATGTTGGTCATTATGGTGGTACTTGGAGAGCGAAGTTTTTTCTGAGGTGGTACTTAGTGAAAAAAGTTCGAGAACCACTGTCGTATCGGATTAATATTGGTGTCTTATCGGGACACACCTAGTTGTAAGAATGATTTCCCGCTCTCGTACGGATTTCAGCATGTAATTAGTACACGGGGGGTGTCAAACTCATTGTAGGGCCACATGGAGAAAAATCTACTCCCAAGTGGGCCGGACTGGTAAAATCACGGCACAATAACTTCAAAATAAAGACAACTTCAGATTGTTTTCTTTGTTTAAAAATAGAACAAGCATATTCTGAAAATGTACAAATCATAATGTTGTTGTTGTTTTTTTTCACTTACATGTTGCAGTTAATAATTTGTCACTATTTATATTTTCTGAATAAATTATGTAATAATGTTCATCAGTCAACTCATTGGTGTTAATTTCCAATCTATCAAGATAAAAAAATATCAAAATCAAATTACAGGATGTTATTTATGTAGTTTGATCATTTTCCTCGACTGATGTACTAACATCATGGTTTATTTTGTACGTACATCATCTACAAAGATACAAATAATTGCTATTGCGACATCCAGTGGACACATTTAAAACAGCTGTTTCTTTCATTCAAAAATTGCAGGTTAATTTTTATACTTAGCAAACTCATCCCACGGGCCAGATAAAAGCCTGTTTGCGGGCCTGATCCGGCCCTCGGGCCGTACGTTTGACACTCCTAGAGTACACCATCACGTGACACGCGCATTTGCTGTGTGTGTGTGAGATTTGGGTTATGACCAAAAGGACAAGATCACGGGTACAAGCGGCCGAAATGAGTTTCCTCCGCCGGGTGGCGGGGCTCTTCCTTAGAGATAGGGTGAGAAGCTCTGTCATCCGGGAGGAGCTCAAACTAAAGCCGCTGCTCCTCCACATCGAGAGGAGCCAGATGAGGTGATTCGGGCATCTGATCAGGATGCCACCCGAATGCCTCCCTAGGGAGATGTTTCGGGCACGTCCGACCGGTAGGAGGCCACAGGGAAGACCCAGGACACGTTGGGAAGACTATGTCTCCCGGCTGGCCTGGGAACGCCTCGGGATCCCCCGGGAGGAGCTGGACCAAGTGGCTGGGGAGAGGGAAGTCTGGGCTTCCCTGCTTAGGCTGTTGCCCCCGCGACCCGACCTCGGATAAGCAGAAGAAGATGGATGGTGTGGTCAGCTAACATCATCATCAACATGACGGCAAATTGTCAGTTGCTTCCCCAGTAACTGTGAGCAAGTTCCAGACAACCCCTTTAAGTTTTCATTTAGGTATTATATAAACCAAATATGTATCGATGTGTCGTAGGAACTGAAACGTTCATAACGGAGGACAACCTATGTATCATGAACTCATGCTACACAACCACCACAATTAAGTACCAATTTAAAACAAGGTGCAAAATTAATACGCATAACAAAATGACCGAAATAACTTTACAATGCAAGATAAGTCCAATACTATGGACAGTTTTGACACCGCCAGTAAGGAAGACGTGAACGTAACACAGCAGCTAACATGTTAGCATTTTCCTTCACACCGGTGCTAGCAGCTAGTCAACGGAAACAGTAGCTAGCATCACCTGCTCCCAACTTAGTAACGTCTAACAACGCTCATGTCCAGTGTGTCACACTTCATACTTCGTGCTATGTTCGATTAGCAATTACCAGTTTGTCCAAGTTTAGCTTCAGCGATGAGCGCGCTTCACGACTTCCGTCATTGTGCTTGTGACCATAGAGATGAATAAGGATCGGCGACTCGCCTCTTTGAGCTGTGTGCCTACAGCGAGCAGCTAGTAGGGGCATAGTGTCAGGCCTACAGCGAGCAGCGAGTGGGGGCATAGTGTCATGGCTACAGCGAGCAGCTAGTAGGGGCATTGTCAGGCCTACAACGAGCAGCTAGTAGGGGCATAGTGTCAGGCCTATAGCGAGCAACTAGTAGGGGCATAGTGTCAGGCCTACAGCGCGCAGCTAGTAGGGGCATAGTGTCAGGCATACAACGAGCAGCTAGTAGGGGCATAGTGTCAGGCCTACAGCGAGCAGCTCGTAGGGGCATAGTGTCATGGCTACAGCGAGCAGCTAGTAGGGGCATAGTGTCAGCACGCTCACCGGATAACCAACTATATCTTCCTGCACATTGTGTTGTACACTACAGTACAGGAATAACCTTTCATGACTTTTTTCAATTAAATGGTGTGTATCGATAGCATATGGTTTGACATTGACGAACAAATCAACTGCATGAACATCGCTAGAGAAATGACCAAGTTGTGATTTATGCATTATATGCAGTACCTTAATAGGACCGTCGCCCCAACTAAGATGGCCGTCACGTAAGCACATCGCTAGCATTGGTGCTGACCCGTATTTGGTTTTCTACATACGTGTATATCTATGCTCGTGACAGTCAGGAAGTGTTGTATCACTTCCTGTGACGTCACATGTTTGAGGATACGAAACTTTATAGCATTACTATTCATTACTTCTTGTCGTCCATTTCTTTTAATCAATAGAAACACAGACGACTTGTTTATTTGATAAGAACATTTTCTTGTATATGAAGAACTCACTTGCATAATCTAGATTCTGGAAGTACCATGTTCTAAAAATATGTTGAAAAAATCTTAAAATCATTACTGCCCATAAATGATATCCGGTTTAAACATAATAAAATAGATTCAAGAGATATATTAATATATACTGTAGAGTTTTTAATTAATGCGTAACTGCAAAACCTGTCATTAATGAAAAATGTCTTGTCCTGGTAGTAATTTGAAAGCGTATATTAAGTCCTTTTTCTGTTCCGAAGGCAAAATAATTTTTTTGTAGCACATACATTTATTGTTGATAAATCCAACAGCCTTCACGAAGAGACGTTGTATGGGTTACTCCTTAGGACAGGTTGAAAAGATTGTAGTCGCAGATTATCTCAGAAAAAATGTTCCAAAAAGCTCGGGAAAGAACACACATCCACAAGGAAAACTGCTACTTTTTGGCATGTTTTGTTTGAAGGTATTATTGTAGCAAAATGACTTGCAAACGTGCATCTCAATCTGTGCGTGTGTAATCTAATCACGTGTCTGTGTAATTAGATCCGTCGCGTATGCGTGTTCTAATTTGTGTGTCCGTATTATGATTTGTCTGTGGGTAAAAAAATAACAGTTTTTCATATTTCGCTCTGTGTGTTAAAAACAAATGTGTGTCTGTATTCAGATTTTTGTGTGAGGCAAGAACCCTCTGTCTATTTACACGTGATTTATGCCACACTTCTCTTGTGGAAGATTTGTGTGTGCGTATTTATATGCGTTAATACAATCTTTGTGTGCGTATCCAGATGTGTCCCCCCCCCAGCCAATCGAGGGTTCCGGCTGCTTCACACAGATCTCAATACGGACACACACAATGTAATACAAGCACACAAATCTGGATACGCACAAAGAGATTGTATTACACGCACACAATTCTGAATACGGACACACATTTCTTTTTACATACAAATAAATACAGACAGGCAGTTTTTTTTTGTTACCCACAGACAAATCATAATACGGATACACAAATTAGAACAGGCCAATGCGGATCTGATTACACACACAAAGATTGAGATACAGACACACACATTAGTTGATGGACACGAGAATTGGATTACACACGCACTGATTAAGATACGCGTTTGCAAATAATTTAGCAATAATAGTACTTCAATATTTTTGTTTTGGATCTATGGTTAGTAAGAAATACGTTGCTTTAAAGGTATCTTTTGAAACAGTCCGTTGTAAATGAAGCAAACAACAAAGTGGATCCAAGTTTAAGATTTTGAGGGTGACGTTTTTGAAATTACAAAATAAATGTATATTCATATATTTTACATGGATCTGTTTCATTGATCCATTCGTCCATCCATTTTCTACCGATTTTCCCTTTACGGTCACGGGGGGTGCTGATCAATGATACAAAAATGTATTACCGTATTTTTCGGAGTATAAGTCGCACCTGCTGAAAATGCATAATAAAGAAAGAAAAAAACATACCGTATATAAGTCGCACTGGAGCCCGGCCAAACTATGAAAAAAACTGCGACTTATAGTCCGAAAAATACGGTACTAATATAATTGTGCCACACACAAAAAACATGTCAATAATGAATATCAGTCCTCCAAGGAGTCACTGAACGCTAGATGTCACTCTGAACAGCATGACGGCGTAAGCAACAACGGAAAGCCGCTCTTTGTTTTACTTTTGTTTTTCCAGCCATGGCAACCACAAGTGTCGCAAAAATCACATTCAGCTGCCAGGCTTCTGTTACTGTAAGTCTGCTAGTTTTCTTACTTTGGCGATTGTTTAGAAATGATTAAGTAGTCATTTTGGCACAATTATTTATACTCTACTCTCATTCACTAAAGTGTGTATGTTTCAAGTTTAAGAAATATCACAATATAGAAGTTGTCGTATATTTATCATAATTTACTCCCAAGACTGCTTTAACAGGGCATCTATTTTTCTTCTTGAGTTTTGAAATATTGATTATTATATATTTGTTTAAAATAACTGCATTTCTTTTTCATACATTTACAGTGGGGCAAAAAAGTATTTAGTCAGCCACCGATTGTGCAAGTTCTCCCACTTAAAATGATGACAGAGGTCTGTAATTTTCATCATAGGTACACTTCAACTGTGAGAGACAGAAAGTGAAAAAAAATCCAGGAATTCACATTGTAGGAATTTTAAAGAATTTATTTGTAAATTATGGTGGAAAATAAGTATTTGGTCACTTCAAACAAGGAAGATCTCTGACTCTCACAGACCTGTAACTTCTTCTTTAAGAAGCTCTTCTGTCCTCCACTCGTTACCTGTATTAATGGCACCTGTTTGAACTAGTTATCTGTATTAAAAGACACCTGTCCACAGCCTCAAACAGTCAGACTCCAAACTCCACTATGGCCAAGACCAAAGAGCTGTCGAAGGACACCAGGAAAATAATTGTAGACCTGCACCAGACTGTGAAGAGTGAATCTGCAATAGGCAAGCAGCTTGGTGTGAAAAAATCAACTGTTGGAGCAATTATCAGAAAATGGAAGACATACAAGACCACTGATAATCTCCCTCGATCTGGGGCTCCACGCAAGATCTCATCCCGTGGGGTCAAAATGATCATGAAAACGGTGAGCAAAAATCCCAGAACCACACGGGGGGACCTGGTGAATGACCTGCAGAGAGCTGGGACCAAAGTAACAAAGGTTACCATCAGTAACACACTACGCCGACAGGGAATCAAATCCTGCAGTGGCAGACGTGTCCCCCTGCTTAAGCCAGTGCATGTCCAGGCCCGTCTGAAGTTTGCCAGAGAGCACATGGATGATACAGCAGAGGATTGGGAGAATGTCATGTGGTCAGATGAAACCAAAATAGAACTTTTTGGTATAAACTCAACTCGTCGTGTTTGGAGGAAGAAGAATACTGAGTTGCATCCCAAGAACGCCATACCTACTGTGAAGCATGAGGGTGGAAACATCATGCTTTGGGGCTGTTTTTCTGCTAAGGGGACAGGCCGACTGATCCGTGTTAAGGAAAGAATGAATGGGGCCATGTATCGTGAGATTTTGAGCCAAAACCTCCTTCCATCAGTGAGAGCTTTGAAGATGAAACGTCGCTGGGTCTTCCAGCATGACAATGATCCCAAACACACCGCCCGGGCAACAAAGGAGTGGCTCCGTAAGAAGCATTTGAAAGTCCTGGAGTGGCCTAGCCACTCTCCAGACCTCAACCCCGTACAAAATCTGTGGAGGGAGTTGAAAGTCTGTGTTGCTCGGCGACAGCCCCAAAACATCACTGCTCTCGAGAAGATCTGCATGGAGGAATGGGCCAAAATACCAGCTATTGTGTGTGCAAACCTGGTAAAGACCTATAGTAATCGTTTGACCTCTGTTATTGCCAACAAAGGTTATATTACAAAGTATTGAGTTGAATTTTTGTTATTGACCAAATACTTATTTTCCACCATAATTTACAAATAAATTATTTAAAAATCCCACAATGTGAATTCCTGGATTTTTTTTTTCACATTCTGTCTCTCACAGTTGAAGTGTACCTATGATGAAAATTACAGACCTCTGTCATCATTTTAAGTGGGAGAACTTGCACAATTGGTGGCTGACTAAATACTTTTTTGCCCCACTGTATATGGATAGGTTCAATGGACTGATCACATGGACTTACTAATCCCCTCATGATCCTGCCCAGCTGGACAACTGACTGAGTGGAATTCCACCTAGGAGCCATCTTTGCTGTTGTCTCGTTTCCACAATGGGGGAGTGGAGGTCTTCTTCACCTGCACCTCACTTAGATCTAAACAATTTTGACTCCGCTGCAGCGGACAAAAGCAGGTATGTTTTAACCAGTCCCCGCTCATTGGAGTCCTGTGCACGGCTGGGCATCAAACCTGTTGATCTACTCGTGAAATCCCTGAACAATTTACTGTCTGAGCGGCGCGGCGTGCCTTTGGAGGCGGTGAGAGTGATGCATGAATCGTACGAAAATGAGAGAAGCAAGTTGTTGCGAATGTGCCGGGATGAGAGGGAGAGGATTATCCAGCAGGCTGCCAGGTGGCCGAGCGCTAAGAAAGTCCCGAGGCCGGGAAAGCGACATGACACCAAGCTGAAGCAGGAGCCTGCTGTGGACGATATTCCATATGCAGACCTGTGTTTGAAGGAGAAATGTGTGAGCAAGACATCCTGCTCTGCTGCAGACAGGAGCACCATCTGCAGCCTAGGAGACCTCAGACACTCTCCTGCTATCGATGTCAAGCTACGGAAGCTAATTGAAGACATCAAAAGGGAGATGTGTGTCCCGATATCACAGACAGACCGCAAGATCGCTGCTCTCATGTTGTTGAGGCACCAGCTGGAGGAGGACCGCATGAGTAATATGCAGCAGGAGGAAGAGGAGCGAGACGAGGCCCGCAGTCAGGAGGAGGCCCGGAGGGTGCAGGTTGAGAAAAGGAGGAGGAAAAAGCTGATGCAAAGCATGCAGCGCTGGCATGAGGAGCTGGAGGCCCGCAGGAGGCTGAGATTGCACCGGGAAGAAGAAAGAGTAGGGCAACTCAAGCAGGAGGTGATGCTGCAGGAGGAGCGCTGGAGGAGGCTGAAGGAGCAGGTGGAGGCTCAACGTAGAGGAAAGACTGCAACTGCACAGAGGGAGGCGGAGGGGAGGAGATGCTACCAAGAGAGACTGCTGAGAAACATCGAGGAGGTGGAGAACAGGCATCGAGAGAGGGAGAAACAGGTGGAAATGGAGAGGGAGCAGAAAGCAAGGAGGAGTAAACTCCTGTTGGAGAGGAAGGAGAAGAAGCGTCTGCAGGAAAAGAATAGCAGGGAGCTGCTGCACCACCTCCTCCTCAAACAACAAGTAGCACATCGGGTGGAGGAAGGCGAGTCACGTTTGAGAGATGCGCTGGAGAGGAAGATGCAGCGCACTTGTGAGAAACACGGCCGCCACTTGGAGGCCATGCTGAAGGAGCTGTGGGAGCGAGCGGCCCAGGAGGAGAAGCGGCTCCAGAGAGCCCGACTGAGGGCCAAGCTGCAGAGCATCCAGCAGCTCACACACAAGCACCTCCTGTTCAAGCTGAGTCAGCAACGCACGCTGAGGGCCACAGAGCACGCGTGTGGCCAACACAGGAGGAGAGCCCAGCAGACGCATCAGCACAACACAGACAGGCAGCTCCGCCACCAGAGGCTCAGAGAGAACGTGCAGCGAGAGGAGGAGGTGGCGAGGAGGGTCAGGGAGGGAAGCATCGCCGTGAAGGAATGGAGGCGCGAGAGGCTACGCGAAGAGCGAGAGCACACCCAGCAGGAGGCGCACAAGCTGGCGTTGGCATCTTTTAACTTGAGGGAGCGGGTGAGACAGCAGACGCAAAGTCGCTCTTTTGCTCACATGGCTCAGGAAGCTCAGCTGGCCGCCTCCATTAGCCGCTTGAACCTCTGAAACAACAAGCAAGGTCCATCAAACACCTTTAAACTTCCATGACCTCTGACCTCACAAATGTGCTTGTTTGGATCCGTATGAATCATTAATGCCTTTGAACACACACATGCTGACACACTGTGACAACCAACATCATCTAGAACAGTGTTTTTCAACCACTGTGCCGTGAGATACAGTCTGGTGTGCCGTGGGAGATTATCTAATTTCACCTATTTGGGTTAAAAATATTTTTTGCAAACCAGTAATTATAGTCTGCAAATTATGTGTTGTTGTTGAGTGTCGGTGCTGTCTAGAGCTCGGCAGAGTAACCGTGTAATACTCTTCCATATCAGTAGGTGGCAGCCGGTAGCTAATTGCTTTGTAGATGTCGGAAACAGCAACGGCAGCGTGCAGGTAAAAAGGTGTCTAGTGCTTAAACCAAAAATTTAAGAAAAGGTGAGTGCCCGTACGAAAAGGCATTGACGCTTAGGGAAGGCTATGCAGAATGAAATTAAAACTGAACTGGCTACAAAGTAAACAAAAACAGAATGCTGGACGACAGCAAAGACTTACAGTGGAGCAAAGACGGCGTCCACAATGTACATCCGAACATCTCAATCAACAATGTCCCGACAAAGAAGGATAAAAACAACTGAAATATTCTTGATTGCTAAAACAAAGTAGATGCGGGAAATATCGCTCAAAGGAAGACATGAAACTGCTACAGGAAAATACCAAAAAAAGAGAAAAATCCACCAAAATAGGAGCGCAAGACAAGAACTAAAACACTACACACAGGAAAACAGCAAAAAACTCAAAATAAGTCACAGCGTGATGTGACAGGTCGTGACAGCACACCTACTTTGAGACAAGAGCTATAGTGATGCATGGTTGGTTATGGTTTAAAGTCATATCCAACAATTGCGACAACGACTTTTTCGTCAACTGAGTTTCATTTTTTAATGATTTTTTTATGATTTCTGCTGGTGGTGCGCCTCCGGATTTTTTCAACGCAAAAAATGTGCCTTGGCTCAAAAAAGGTTGAAAAACACTGATCTCGAAGATGGTTTTTTTGAAGGGGTGGGAGGTCAAGAAGGTAGAACTGTATTTCATTGACAAGCTGACAAATACATAATTCCATGTTTTTTAACCCCTAGGGGACAAATTATGACTTTGTCCCGTTAGTTAATGTTTGCTGTCTTTTGGATAATCATTGTTGTATTGCTCCATTATACATGATTTTTCCTGTTATTTTTTTATTATTATTTCAACGTCAAATTTTTTACAGCATTACGATAAACTGGCAGTCATTCAACAATACCCCAAACAGAACATAAATGTTATTCATTTTTCAAATGGCATAAAACCTTTATTTGCTCAAATCTTTCAATCAACTTTTGCCTTAAATAAAAATACCAAACATGTAATGTTTTTTGTAATGTTCTGTGAAAGAAATTGGACATCGTCATGTCCGTTGTGTCCTGAGCAAGACACTTCACCCTTGCTCCTGATGGGTGCTGGTTAGCGCCTTGCATGGCAGCTCCCTCCATCAGTGTGTGAATGTGTGTGTGAATGGGTAAATGTGGAAGTAGTGTCAAAGCGCTTTGAGTACCTTGAAGGTAGAAAAGCGCTATACAAGTACAACCCATTTATTATTTATTATTTATTTATTTATTAAAATTTAACAGAAATATCATGAATAATGGAGTAAATTAAAAAAAAAAAATTGTGACCAGAACACAGCAAAAATGTAGTGAAAGTACAAAAGTCAGCCTCTGTTTTATGAGAGTTAAGAAGCATGAAATTATGTATTTGTCAACATTAATTTTGCTAGCATCAAGTTAACAGTGTAACAACTAGTTAGCTAGCTAATACAGTAATCTAAAGTACAGGTTTCAAACTGTGCTATGTAGGTTTTGAGGACTGTACATGTTTATATTTTTCAGTACAACATTTCTAAAATCCTTCTTTCTTCTGTTGCTCATAAGTAATAATCACATTTTTGGGATACTGAATTTAGGATTTTTTTTCAGTAATAATCATCAAAATGTAAATAAACATTTGAAATATATGAGTCTGAGAGTAATGAATGTGTATATAATATGCAAGTTTCACTTTTGAAATGGAATAAACTTTTTAGTCATTGTCTAATTTTTTGAGGAGCACCTATGTGACCGTTTCCCCCTAATACTTTTAAGAGATATAAAGAAAAAGCCTGATTCAAGGCAACATATGAGCGCCCTTTTTTCCTTGTGTAAAGGAAACAATACACCAAGTGCAACACCCATGGACAGTCTCTGCCGGTTTCAACAAGTCAAATTTAGGATTTTTTCAAAGACCATAATGAATATAATTTAAGACCATTTTACATCCATACAGACAAAATGATAAATGGGTTATACTTGTAGGGCAGCACGGTGGAAGAGGGGTTAGTGCATCTGCCTCACAATACGAAGGTCCTGAGTAGTCTTGGGTTCAATCCCGGGCTCGGGATCTTTCTGTGTGGAGTTTGCATGTTCTCCCCGTGACTGCGTGGGTTCCCTCCGGGTACTCCGGCTTCCTCCCACTTCCAAAAACATGCACCTGGGGATAGGTTGATTGGCAACACTAAATTGGCCCTAGTGTGTGAATGTGAGTGTGAATGTTGTCTGTCTATCTGTGTTGGCCCTGCGATGAGGTGGCGACTTGTCCAGGGTGTACCCCGCCTTCCGCCCGATTGTAGCTGAGATAGGCTCCAGCGCCCCCCGCGACCCCAAAAGGGAATAAGCGGTAGAAAATGGATGGATGGATGGGTTATACTTGTATAGCGCTTTTCTACCTTCAAGGTACTCAAAGCGCTTTGACAGTATTTCCACATTTACCCATTCACACACTGATGGCGGGAGCTGCCATGCAAGGCGCTAACCAGCAGCCATCAGGAGCAAGGGGTGAAGTGTCTTGCCCAAGGACACAACGGACGTGACTAGGATGGTAGAAGGTGGGGATTGAACCCCAGTAACCAGCAACCCTCCGATTGCTGGCACGGCCACTCTACCAATTTCGCCACGCCACCGAAAAAGTACAAAGACATTAAGGAAAATCACAGGGCCAGTATGAATTGTAAGTATATGAATTCATTCACTGCTCTTTCTTTCTTTCACTAAATGCTCCAGAAGCCTCTCTATTGTAAACTAATTTTAAAAATTATTAGCAAACATCAGAACAGCCATTTAACAGATTTGCCATAGAAGTGTTTTCTTGCTAAACGCGCAGTGTGCTTCATATCAAATGTTTTCATGTAACAACAACCAGAATGTCAGCAATGTTAGAGGAAAGCATAATATATGATCTGTGAAAGGGACTGTTAGCATATCTGCTAATGCTAAATGGTTAACTTTTATATCCTTGTATAGATGTGCAAGTGTTTGTGGCGTTTCAGCTTCTTTTGACACAGACTTATCCCAGATTTGGACTGTTACATTATCATTCCATTTACTTTCACCGCAATGTTTACAAACGCTTCCCTCTTCGATGGCTCCACATCCGGGTCCTAAACATTTTATAGGTTTCCATCCACTGGCTTCAAACATGCATTAAATTGATCGATCTGGAGCCACAAATCATTGAACTTGCACTTACCCATTATATGCAAGTAGGATAGGTTGACTGGCAACACTAAATTGGCCCAAGTGTGTGACTGTGAGTGTGAATGTTGTCTATATGTGTTGGCCCTGTGATGAGATGGCGACTTGTCCAGTGTGTACCCCGCCTTCCCCCCAAATGCAGCTGGGATAGGCTCCAGCACCCCCCCGTGACCCCGAGAGGGACAAGCGGTAGAAAATGGATGGATGGATGAATTCGGCTTGGCTTGTGCTTTTATTACGTTTTCTCCGCTGCTATGCTAAGATGTAACAACGCATGCACAGCACACACTAGCTGGTAGTGCGCAATAAATATTTTGACCAGGCAGCACAGGTAGCCTACTTTACTTCCGTTTTGTAGTTATGTTATAGAGTACACAAAAATAGAAATATTTAAAAGCAAGACGGAAGTTTATGCATGTTTTCAATAAAAGTATTGTCAATAGATATTTAAGACCTTTCAAAATCGTTCTTAAGACCTTTTATGAGATTTTAGGAGAATTCTAGACTTAAGGCCTTAAATGCAAATTGTTGGATTTCAAACTTTGGAAGACATTTTAAGACCGTGTGAATACGCTGCATGAAAAGATGTTGTAATCCACAATGACTGTACCCAATGGGACGTTTCACTGAGATCACGTTAACAAAGGTAAACTGTTTTTTAATCATCATGTCATGCAGGTAATTCACTTTAAAGGCTGAGCAACAAGCAAATACAAACTAGGAGAGCCTTTGTGCAACACATTCACATTCATTGAAAGAACATGTGCAGCATGTCTCTATGACTGTATTAACTTTTCACATTGCAAACACTAAAGACAAAGAAGCAATGATGTCATGACATCAGCTCCATGCACTTACAGTGGTGTTTTTATATTAAAATAATTTGTAGGGTACCAACCATATAGGTAGGCTACATAGTACATAAATACTGTTCTCTACAGTCAGCCTGCTGTCTGGTGCGCTTAATTCATCACTACTTTCTCTTACAAACAGTCATTCATTAGTCACATTTTAGCTAGCCAGCGTGAGGACCTACGTAGACCAACACCCTTTTCTCTTACAGATAAAAGAGGACAGGCAGAGTTGGTAGGAACACATACACGGGAGAATGGCAAGGTATTTAATCTGAAAAATATGAATTTATTCATACAAATTGAACAATACAATCCCTACTCTGCAAAACTGCTGGAACAAGTGGTTTAATAACCTTTGCCTGGTATTGACTCCACACAGCTCTACTCACATTAGACACTTACAATTGTCATTACCTGGTTAGCATGGCTGCAATGCAGAGTCCATAAGTGTGACGAAATACCACTACTGGTCACTGATTGGTTGAACAGATTAGTCTTCAACCCGTCATTGTAATATTGCATAAAAACTCACACAAAGTGCATACTAACGTTAGCTTACCCTGTTGCTGTACCGGCATTATACTCCAGAGTGCCCACTGGCTGCAGCGGCTTGTTTTCTTGTGGTTCTTAGTCTCCTTTGGACTAACATTAACATGCACAGAAGTAAACACATGACACACATTCTCCTCCATTAATGTTTGTTAGCATGTCTTGTTCTAGCTGATGCATTCAATGATTCATGTTTTTTTTTTGCTATTTCCTGCATTAGAAGAACCAAGCCGGTACCGTGCAGTAGTAAGCACCCTAACAGGTTCTCGTGTGCTGCTTAGTACATTTGTCAGAGGTTGCTGATATGCAGTGATGTATTACCTGTTGATATAGTCCTCCATATATTTATTTCTTTGGCATGGTGACCGCATGTCTCAGCATGCAAACGTAGAGGAAGACCTTGTCAGTCGTCGTGAAGCCCCAGAGCAAGCATCACAGGAAGGCCCACACCGAGAACAAGAGTGAAGCTCTCCTGAAGCCCAAGGTGGCGCTGCTGCTGTTGGAGGTGACTGGAGTGTTGGCCTGTCCAACCATGACTACTGCTCCTGCTAATGATCTCAGGCAGAACGTGCACAGTGGCCACAAAAAGGAACGTCCCAGCAGAGAAGAGCATTCCCACCCCGGTTGCACTGAGCTGGTTTTGAGAGGAAGTGTAAGACTGGAGATACAAAGACATTTGCAATCAATGCAGCAGTCTAGTCTGACAGGGGACGACTGCTTTGTTCTTTCTTACCGCATGCAATGTGAAGTATGTGGCCATGGCAACTACTGGTGCTGCAGCTGAAAAGGCCAACAAATGTCCTTGGATGGATTTATTTTCCAGGCCTGCGTGCATCAGGAAGGCAACTAAACCAAAAGCTGCAGGGGCCTTGGAAACAAGGAGGACATATTTTTAGGTATTGCTTCCATGGATATTTGTGTTCTGCTGCATTCCACAATACTGGGAGGCATGAATTGGCCAATCTCGGACAAGGAAGAGTTCCTACTAAAAGCACTTTAATAAAAATGCACAACAATGGCAGTTCATAAAAATATAAATTCAACTACAATTTACCAGAACCATTTGATCATCAGGATATCTACTCAACAGGGATGGGCAATATGGCCTAAAGTCTACATCGCAGTAAATATTGCATCCTCCTGCGAAAACGACACATACCATGATATATTATTTGGTAAATAAATAATACAACCATTTCAAAACAGGTTACAGAGGCTTCTAATTTAGCTGCTGGCGTATAAAATAACATATAGCGTCTTTTACGGTTGTAAGATTTTCTCAAAACTATTATTAATCTACTTGCTAAATTACTGTTAATAGCTGGTTACTTTCTGTGGCAACATGGTTGTATCAACAGTACACTTATATTAAAATGTAATAATAACTTATTCTGAAGTTTGAATACTTCACGTTAGTTTTGGATGATACTACAAATGTGGTTATAGATCCAATACCAATTAGTCACAGGGACAGTCAGTATTTGGGCATACTAATGTTCATACTTATAATTTTCAGATTTTGATCACAACTGTAATGCAACAAAAACACATGATGGCGTTGTAGAATATCAATTAATATTTAAGTTATTAAATGTTTCGTTTTTTTTTACATACAGCATTTATAGTAACGTGCAAAATAAATTAACTGTTACGGTTTCAAATTGTTGCGGAAGTTGTTGCCCCCAAGATGCAGAAACAGGAGATGCCCTGAGATCGGTAGGTTGTGAGTTCAAACCCCAGCCGAGTCATACCAAAGACTATAAAAATGGGACCCATTACCTCCCTGCTTGGCACTCAGCATCGAGGGTTGGAAGTGGTGGTTAAATCACCAAAAATGATTCTCGGGCGCGGCCACCGCTGCTGCTCACTGCTTCCCTCACCTCCCAGGGGGTGATCAAGGGTGATGGGTCAAATGCAGAGGATAATTTCGCCACACCTAGTGTGCGTGTGACAATCATGGGTACTTTAACTTTTTAACGTGCAGGCAAGAAAAGTATTTAATGTTAAAAAATACAAGAATAGAGTGCAGCAGGGAAGTGCACAGAAATCACAGGGAAGCTGTAAGGCAAAGCGAGCAATACCAAATACTGAGCAATGAATGCATACCAACGAAAAAGAAACGTGAAACAATGTTACGGCAGCAAGAGGCAGCTGAAGCTGGCATATAAACCCTCTTGATTAGCCATCAGGGACAGGTGAGTCCACTGATGGCTAATAAAGAGCAGGTGAGGGAAACAGTGCTCAGGCAGGAAAATATAGTCACTGAAAGGCAACACACACAGAATAAGAAAAGTGGAAGCAAAATACGAGTGCTGAACAGGCACAAAACAGCCAACACATGAAAAATCCCACAAAACCAAAACAAGGTATGACCTGGCGTAACGGTCATGACATAAACAAAATTAAAAAATACTAATTGCTTATATTTCTTGAGTTTGTAAACAATAACAAAAACTATTTTTTAATAGTAAAAAATATTGATCTAATCACTGTAGTATCGACCTTATACTGATACCATACTTTGTATCATTACTGTCAATATTTGTATCAATACGCTCTAGCTGGTTTGTGATGCTTTTTTTTAATCCTCCTACGGAGTGTAGTGAAGTTGGTTTAGCTATTCCTTGTCCTTCAGAGACTATGTTAAGTCTAAGAAATAAAGTTTAGTTGCTGCTATGGAGGCAAGCATTAGTGATTTAGAAGCTGCACACAAAAAAAGATGCTGCACAGTGGAGGGACATTAGCCACTAGCGAGGACATTACAGTGCCTTGAGGACACCTTTGTTCGCTTTTCGCCATCAAATTTGCGGTACACAGCTAGAATGTATCAACATGCATTATCACTATATGGGTAGTATTAAAGCGCTATCATCTGACAAAATGTATATAATTTTTTTGTTTATATCGTGCAACCCTAGATACAATATTTTTGTATGAAAAAAATGGTATCTTTTAAACTGAAAATGTATACATGCACACCAAAAGGTGGTGCCAAATGATTAAGCCAGTCTGAGATATTCTTCCTGTCATTCAACCACACCAGTGACCTGAGACTAGCTTGAAAAAAAATTCTTAGATGTTGGATAAATTATTAACAAGAGAAGTTATGATGCTAATTTTAAAGGGGACCTATTATGCAAAACCAACATTTCTTAACCGATGGTACCTGTTTTTGCGTATTTGGGATCTGCATAAGTCCCGAAAATTTGGAAATCGAACAATGGAGGCATGGCGGAGATATTTATAAAACAATCTAGCCTTCCTTCATACTTCCTCAAATGAGCTGTTTGGAATTTGCCCCATTTGTGAGTTTTTTTCCCACTGGCGACGTCATCGGTTATCTCCATTTAAGATAAAGTTTTAACTAAAGAGCTTTGTGCGAGTCCACCATTGAAGTCCGACGCCGTAGTCTATAAATTCCTTCTTTTTAATCCATCTTTTTGTTGTAGGTCAGACTGGCTTGTACAAACACCGTTTTCATATGAGTTGGGAAATTGTGCTAGATGTAAATATAAACGGAATACAATGATTTGCAAATCATTTTCAACCCATATTCAGTTGAATATGCTACAAAGACAACATATTTGATGTTCAAACTGATAAACATTTATTTTTTTGCAAATAATCATTTAATTTAGAATTTGATGCCAGCAACACGTGACAAAGAAGTTGGGAAAGGTGGCAATAAATACTGATAAAGTTGAGGAATGCTCATCAAACACTTATTTGGAACATCCCACAGGTGTGCAGGCTAATTGGGAACAGGTGGGTGCCATGATTGGGTATAAAAACAGCTTCCCAAAAAATGCTCAGTCTTTCACAAGAAAGGATGGGGCGAGGTACACCCCTTTGTCCACAACTGCGTGAGCAAATAGTCAAACAGTTTAAGAACAACGTTTCTCAAAGTGCAATTGCAAGAAATGTAGGGATTTCAACATCTCTGAAGCAACATCTATAATGCTTCAGCATTATGAAGCGTAAAATACGACAGCGGAGACCCCGGACTGTTGAACGACTGAAGCTCTACATAAAACAAGAATGGGAAAGAATTCCACTTTCAAAGCTTCAACAATTAGTTTCCTCAGTTCCCAATCGTTTACTGAGTGTTGTTAAAAGAAAAGGTGATGTAACACAGTGGTGAACATGCCCTTTCCCAACTACTTTGGCACGTGTTGCAGCCATGAAATTCTAAGTTAATTATTATTTGCAAAAAAAATATAAAGTTTATGAGTTTGAACATCAAATATCTTGTCTTTGTAGTGCATTCAATTGAATATGGGTTGAAAAGGATTTGCAAATCATTGTATTCCGTTTGTAATTCCCAACTCATATGGAAACGGGGTTTGTACATACACATGCATCCTCCGCTGATACAAGTTAGATATGAGTTAGAACTAGAGGCTGTCAGTAGACTCGAAATGGAAGCGCTAACAACTACAACATGGCTGACTGTGAGAAGACAGTTGAAGTGGGGGCACTTAAATAAGGACGCCAACAAACCGGCTCAACCTGAAGAGGCGGTCAGAAAGCGGCTTAAAGTTGGTCTGTAAAACAATCTATGCAAAAACCATTACAGGTTATGTAGACCACAAAGAAGTGTCTTAAATGTAGAAAAATCATAATATGACCCCTTTAAAATAAAGGTGATCAATGAAGCAGAATCATTAATAGTTGTTGCGGTTTTATTGTAATCCGCTTGTTATAATTTTTTCAACAATTGTGCCATGAAAAAGAGGAAGTGTCATATATTCAGTCATCTATGGCTATAACTCACTTCCCATGAGTGGGAATTAAGCATAATACTCCAAAAATTCTCACCTTGTGTAGTATCACAGCAAAAAACACAATGACTTGCACAGTCCCCTTGCCGGTGGCCACCACTGCCCCCAGAGCGAATCCATCGGCTGCAATACACAAACACGTCACATTTGGAGCACCCAGAGAGCCCCTACCTCCCCCAAGGCAACAAATCAGTTAGTTTACGCATCTTTTGGTATGTTTGTGTGCTTAACACAAAAAAACTACCAGTAGTCAAGAGCTACAAAACACACAAAACACAGCTTTTACATTTTTAATTTTTTTTTTTTTACAGGAAGAAAAATCTGTCCTAGTAGAACTAACCTTTGCTTTTTTTATGCATTCATAGTTAGCTACCACAAGGGTCGCACACTCAAGTAATTGATGTCTCGCAGCGCACACACTTGTCCAATCATCCAAGACACATTCACGCCCTTACAGTAAGTCATAAATTATAGATCCCATTCCAAAACTACACATTTCGCCCACTGTAATGTTAAAAAAAATCCCCTCTGAAGCGACCCACAACAAAGAGGCTGAAGGGACGCGGGTTGTAGACAGCTGATCAAAACTTTTAATAAAATTTCACAACAAAATATCTAGTAGAATATCAAGCACGGTGCATTTCAGGATGACAAATAAGGTAATATTATGAAATACTGACTTTACAATTATTTTATACACATCTGTCTCTCCAGTGCCGGCTCAACCATCAAGTGTGGATTTACATAACAGAGTAACTTACTAGGGATGTGCTGATTGATCAGCAAGAGCCGATTTTATGAAAAAGTACTTGATCCCCCATTGCTGATTGATGCCTTTAAATGCTAATCACAAACGCCAATCATTTCTGGCTGACACTAGTTATTTTAAGTCCTGTGGCTGCCAAGGGGCTAGCATTTATTTATGTCTCCATACAGTGTGGAGCTGCACCTCTAAAATAACAATAATAATCACCTCCATTGTGGCAAATACAATTCATTTCTAGGTATTCTAGTGTCATTATCATGTATCATTATCAGTGGAGGCTAAAAATGTGATACATCAAGAGCAAGCCAGGTGCAGGCATGCTAATGGAAAACTAACCACTAAGCTATCTTTAAACACCAAGACGTAAGTGCCTAAAAGAAGTGTAGATGGAACCATGTTACAGCAGAAAGTGAGCAACTATTAACAGGAAATTAACAAGTAGATTATGTTTAGAGAGAACAACTTATGGTCCATCGGCATCCGTTTTCTACCGCTTGTCCCTTTTAGGGACAAGCGGTAGGCGGGGTACACCCTGGACAAATCGCCACCTCATCGCAGAATAACTTATGATAATACTTATAATTTCATGAGAATACTGTGAACACAAGTTATCCATTAATTTGTACGTAAAAATATGATCAAATACATAGGCAATTGTGTAATAATTTTATTAATATTGATATACATTTACTGATTGTGCGCTCTCATACTGTAGTTGTTGCGTTTTTCTTTGTTTCTTGCATTGAACAAAGGGCACAGTCTACCAAGTTAAATTCATCCATCCATCCATCCATTTTCTACCGCTTAGTCCCTTCGGGGTCGCGGGGGGCGCTGGAGCCTATCTCAGTTCATTGTGTGTTAAAACATATTTGGCTAAAAAAGTTGATTCCGAGTCTGATACAAGCAGCCTATTAATCTGATACCGATGCTCTATTATGTTACAACAGTTAGTAAGACCGCAGGTTTCCCCCGGCTTGCCAATATACTTGTGGCGGTGGGAGCGTGGCAAATATGACATCATCATATAATTTGATAAATAGTCAACGATGCACATATCTACTTTAAAATATTCTAACAAATGTACATACATTTTAAACATATTCTTTCTTAAGATATTTTTTGCTCTATATTTATAATTGTTATTATTGTACAATGTAAGACAGGCCGTATACAGTGGTGGATACTGGTCTTTGAAGTAGGGGCTGCTAACATTCAGCTACTCTCTAAACATGAATACAGTCCCTAAATACAGATTAAAGACGGTAAATGTTTACAAAGAAAACGTCATTTAAAAGACAGAACAATTCTCCATATCAACTGGAATGAAAATTGAAAAAGGCTATTATGGTGTTTTATATTTCAAGATCGCTGATTCGCTCATTTTACTGTCAATCCAAGAGGGATTCAGACTAAAACAGATTATCTAATCATCATGCAAAAGCCCTGCGTCCAGGCCAGCCAAGGACACGCCCACTTCTTTTGGGGGATATTTTAAGGGAAGCCGTCTTCCAATCTTACAACAATCCCCACTTCCATATACCCATATCTCCAGCAGGTCTCCAACGTAAACAGTCTCTGGCTTGTTAGAACAAGGTGGGTAAGGGAAGTCAGCCTCAGTCTTACCGCAGAGGCTCCAGACAAACGTGTGCGTCTTGCTTACGTTGATCAAGTTTTTCGGTGGCCAAATTTTCAGTGCATCACAAGTCAAAAGTGTGTAAATAATTAGCTGTAAATATCAATTCACACAATGTATTACTTTAATTTGCTTTTATGTAAAAGACCCTGATTATTAAGGTGTGGCGGCTTTCAAAATGCCATGGCTCTGCCCTACGATTCATTACATGTGGGGAAACTCCGGACAGCCCTCTCTTTTGTTCCATTTTCGGGCACTGAAAAGCAATTTCAGTAGACTTTCCCATTGTCACCTGGAAACGTTGCATAAACAGAGAACCTGCACACTAACATACATACAAACAAACAAACAATGCTAATACTTGTAATGTTTGTGATATATGATGGTATTTACCCCTAACCAATTATTATATATATTTTTTCAAAGCACATGAATGGAACTGAACTCCTAAGGCTAGGCTTTAGAAAGAAGTGATTAATGCGCACATGGTGAGTCACATGAAGTCTCCTTTTACGTTTGTGTACTGAATCCATCACAATGAGTTGTTGTACACTGAGAGCAAACACACGCTAACAGAAAGTAGTAAATATTACAGTACCTGCTGCATGAATTACCAGCCCTAATGTAGCTGTGATGGCGTCACTGTTTAGCGTTGTTTGTCCTGAAATGACAAATAATATCATCATGGACAAAGCTAATAAATATGACTGTGCTGCAAAATGTAAGACGCCAACTTGCCACACATGGAAAAGTAACTTCCTAGTTGATCCACCACAAACATGAAGGTGAAGCCAAACGTTAATGATACTCCGATGTACAACTGAGGCGCGGGGGATGCTCCTGCTGAGGTCGTATTCGCAGGAGAGCAAGAAGCTGAAAAAAAGGAGAAGTTAAATAGTCTATATTTATCATATTTTCCCACCTAGACCTTCAGTGATGTCCGACTTCAATGATTACCTCTCAAAATACCATAATTGATGTCACCACATGACCATTGCTGGAGAAATACTATACAGGAATCCATTTACGCACTACTGGGCATTGTACAAAAGTGGTTATTTTCTGGAGCATTTAAAAATCAATAAACCTGCATCAGCAATTAAAACATATCTTATGTGGTACTGCCAAAATTAAAATAGCAAAAAACATATTAAACGTGAAAAAATAAAGAAATAAAGTATCTGAACTCACATTTCATCAACATCTGAGCTAGCTTTCGGGTTTGGCCGACATCGTCTCACAAGATGTAGTTTCTCTTTAAATATCCTTCTTGAAAATAGCCTTGCAAATATATGTGTTGTCTTGTCTAATCATAAAAGACGCAGACGAGGCGTGTTGGCAGAGTTCTTAAAGTTTACTCCACAGCGTGCTCATCAAAAACATCCCGCTGCATGTCTACATTCAACAACCTAAACGGGGCTACTGCACGTGCTCTTCACTACTGTGGCATGCTGGGTAATTGAGTTCTTATGTTACGTAGCTCATAACATCACTATATATCTGCCTTAGGCCAGCTAGAAGGCCTTACTGACAACAACTCGTGATCTGATTGGCTATCGCAACTGTCTGTCAAATGTTTGTGTCCGTTCACTTACAGCGCATAGACACCTGCATTATTGATTCTGAAGTCTTTAGGCAGATTTCGTATGGCATGGCAACATAAGCTAGCTGAATTCTCATTGGATAAAAACTCTTTAACCTAAAACTAACAGCGCTGGAAGGAGCATAATATGACATGAAGAGAATATGAATACTTTTAGATATTTAGGGAAAATAAAAAAAAGTGCTTTTATCTTTAATTAGTTAAGTTAAAGTTAAAGTACCAATGATTGTCACACACACACTAGGTGTGGTGAAATTTGTCCTCTGCATTTGACCCATCCCCTTGTTCACCTCCTGGGAGGTGAGGGGAGCAGTGGGCAGCAGCGGTGGCCGCACCCAGGAATACTTTTTAGTGATTTAACCCCCAATTCCAACCCTTGATGCTGAGTGCCAAGCAGGGAGGTAATGGGTCGCATTTTTATAGTCTTTGGTATGACTCAGCCAGGGTTTGAACTCACAACCTACCGATCTCAGGGCGGACACTCTAACCACAAGGCCACTGAGTAGGTTAGAATAATTATGATCATGATTTCTGGTTATGTTAGGCCAGCAGAGAAGGCCTTGCTGGCCCTGACGGCACAACACTGAGTATTTATATAGCGCTTTACTATACCTGGAATTATACCCAAAGTAGGTGGCGACTTGTCCAGGGTGTACACCGCCTTCCGCCCGATTGTAGCTGAGATAGGCTCCAGCGCCCCCCGCGACCCCAAAGGGAATAAGCGGTAGAAAATGGATGGATGCGTCACATTACACATCACATTCACTCATTTATACAGGCACATTGAACTGACGGCAGAAGCTGTCATGCAAGGCGTTAACCATGACCAGCCCAGTTAACTACAAAGCAGGTGATAAACAGTGTTGGGACTAACGCGTTACAAAGTAACGCGTTACTGTAACGCCGTTACTATCGGCGGTAACTAGTAATCTAACGCGTTATTTTTTATATTCAGTAACTCCGTTACCGTTACTACATGATGCGTTACTGCGTTATTTTTTATGTAGTATCGGCTAGAAACTGAGAAGATCTGAGTGTTGCAGCGCTGCTGAAGAGGCGACAAAAAAGAGGCGCGCCGCGCGCTGTCTGTGTGTACGTGTGTGTGAGTGTGTGTGTGAGTGTGTGTGTGTGGGAGGGGGCGTGTCTGTGTCTACTATCAAGACGTCATGGCGAACCCCGAAGCAGAGTTTCTTAAAATGGAGATATTTTCAGTACGTTTCTTTTATCGACCACAAAGAAAAGAACATTTTAGCTGAATGTAAGTTTCAAATATGCTGAAACAGCGACAAAAACAACATGCTTCGACGAAGCTAGTAAAGAGACACAAACTCACCTCCACCTCCAACAGCGGCTGGATTTTAATGAGGCACTGCACACTGAAGGTACACACACTCTGTCAATTCTCTTATATACTCTTTCATTTTAAACTTTTAGAGTGTTTGATTATCACATCACTCTAAATGTTTAGACTATAAAGTTCACAAACCTAAAGAGGGATACTAGTGGGCCAGGCTAATATTTCATTTTCTCTAAACTAAGTGGGGAAATGTGTAGAGTGTTCTGGGCTTCAGACATGATTTTATTTCAGAATTCCTTGAGAAAACGCCTGGTTAGGCTTTATGTATGTAGTGTGTGCCTTTCTTGTTTTACAGCTATGTTGTTATTATGCTGTTTGTTACTTATGTATGTTATGTTGCAGCTATTTAAAATAGTTTTGTCAATTTGTTCTGGCGAGAAACAAATTGGCCTTTGTAACATATCTTTGTCTTTGTGTGTTGTATGTAGACCACATTGCTTAGCAGAGTTCAGTGATACAAATGTATGTCAACTTGATCAACAGATTGTATTATTCTCCAGTGCAATAACAGTACTGAAATGAAGGCTAAAAGGGCATTAATTGGAGCTTTAAAAAAAAAGAAGAAAAAAAGAAGTAACTAAATAGTTACTTTTCACAGTAACACATTACTTTTTGGTGTAAGTAACTGAGTTAGTAACTGAGTTACTTTTGAAATGAAGTAACTAGTAACTATAACTAGTTACTGTTTTTCAGTAACTAACCCAACACTGGTGATAAAATAATACCATAACTTGCAAATGACCTTGCTCATGTGTCCATGCCTCTTGTAACAAGCCCACTCCTTCAGGGATGGTGATGGCGAGGGCTGTCCCACACAAGAAGCCTGCACCCAGGATGGAGACAAAATGTAGGCTTTTCTGGAACACACATTTATATTACAATGTAACTAAACTGAAAACCAACATTTATTCCGCTAAAATGACCAAATAAGGGCATGGCACGTGCTCATTTGTTTTGGTCACACAACTAGTCTAGACTATTACAATACTCCGTCTCCTACTATCCATGTGTTTAGAACACACATTAAGAGAGACTACTACTACTAGTATGTTTTGTAAAGTACGCAACTTACCTGTGAAAGTCTAAACAAAAGAGGTACGACTCCAAGCAGGAAACAACCGACAAACATTACTACCGATATCAAAGTAATACTCAACCCTCCGTCCATTTTGACGACTTCTGGTATGAGGACGACCTATGTGGGGAATTTATTCTTACACGGTTTCATTTCAGGTAACGTCCCTCCATGTCTCCTAAAGTCATTATAAACATCCTCATGACATGTTATCTTCCACGTCGCTCCTGTGTCATTGGCCTCCGTCTAGTCCTCCTCCTCCTTCTTCGTTTAAAAAAAAAAATCTACCGGAAATACAGGCAATTTCCAAATTAAAACCCCTTTTCAAAAATTTAATTTTGCTTTCTTCAAGTCACAGGAAATACAGTAATGGTTTCCATTTTTTAAATAGGAGATTAGAAAAGTTGGTCCGGAACAAGATTTTGTTTGTGGTCCAATTTAAGCCTTAGACTTCCTTTTATTGTCATTCAAATTTGAACTTTACAGTACAGATAAGAACGACATTTCGTTGCATTAGCTCGTTGTAGTGCAGGATAAAAGAGCAATAAGGTGCAGATATAAATAAATAGATTACTGTACAGATAAATATATTGCACTTTTGCATATGCATCCACGTTTATGGATGTATGTTATCCATCCATCCATTTCTACCGCTTGTCCCTTTCGGGGTTGCACATGGGCGTAAGGCGGGGTACACCCTGATTCCTCGGCAGTGGACATTTGATTTTTGTTCATTTTGGCTGGGTTACAAAAACATTTAGTCAAAAATATTCCAAGTTTTTTTTAACCTAACAGCCAAATCCAGTTTAAGAATGACACCAAACCAACCCGCAGGCCGCAATTTTTATAGCCCTGCTCTATATTGTGTTCAAGAATGATAGAAAACACAATGCCAAAAATAGGGCAAATTAACCAATTTATGCTGGCATATATTTATGATTAATGTAGCTGTACAAAAACATGCATCTCCATTTATGTGATTAAAAAAAAACAGGGTTTGCAAGCCTCTTGACCCCTTAGTGGAATAAATTCTAATTTAAAAAAAAGTTTTCAAACGTTGTACTGTAAGGCCATGCATGTGTACAGGCAGAGTGTTGACTGGTGATTTAATGAACACAAGGAAAGCAAAGGAGAAGGGAAGGTCGGCTTGAGCGTGAAAACAGACAAACACTGACATTCAAATTCCTTTGCTTGTACAATTGAAAATATAGATTTGAACATTTGTTTTGTGACTTTTTTTTGAGGAAAAGGGCTGTTTTGATAGCTAAGATTGTTGATCCCTGGTTCAAAACCATGAAATAATAAAGCATAATTTTCCATTCTTAGCGATACAGTATTTGTTGTAAATAAAGAATCATAATAGAGAAACTGTTATGCACAAACATTTTACTAAGCACTCTTCAGAACAGAGCAAGCTGACATTGTCATCTATGAGTGCTTTGTTGTTTAACAAAAAAAATATATACACATATAGTTTTATTTCCAGTGAGCCCACAGATGTAGTTAAGATTTGGTAAGGGAACATGATACACAAATGTGGAGGAGTTATTACAAGACAAGTGTAAAATAATAAAATACGGCTAAAGCTAAGAGACTGACACACAGTAGATAAACACTTGTCAGTTCAATTATTTTACAAAATAGCACATACTGTAGCTCATGGTGGCTAAATTCTCATCAAAAGTTGCAGAGGTCAGCGACATTCAACGTTAAAGAAATAGTGTTTTCAAAGTATCCCTCCCACAACCCACCAGGACACATTCAGAGATTTCAAGACATGTTAGAGGTATACAAACGTTGAGGTATGACAACAACAAAGGTCTTATTACGAATCATATGAGAACACCAGACAATTTTGTTGTTAGTACCAAAATAATGTGACTCGTGATCACAGCCCGGCCGGTCAGTCTCTATTCATCAATATGGTTTGTGTGCAGTCTCTCTTTGTGAATGTAGTGGCCTGAAGAACTGGCTTTATCAAGAACTACAACAATGGTGGACTCACACTGTCGTCTCCGTGATATTATAACATGGATACATAGTAAGGCCACAATTTTGTGTGTGCTATAGTGTGTTTGTTACTTAGTTGAGTTGAACATATTTTGATGTCCAACGCATCTGACTTTTTGCGTCATCTGCCTCACGTTTTATCACAGATAAGACATGATTGGAGATAAATAATGAATAAATCAGCTTTGGGAGGCTGTAACGTTGCTGCCAACAGTTTATAATAATATATCTATCAGGATCTACATGATCAAGTGCCTATACAAAAGTTAACAACCAGAACGGCAAGACATTGTCACTTGAAATGAATGCAAATGTCAGAATCTGTGCATAAGATGTAAACGTATAGGCAAAAAAAAAAAGAAAGATAACTGATGAGGACAAAAAAAAAAAAACAATGACAGTGAGAATCCTAACAGACTAGTAGCAACCCTCTACGTCCAAATCAACTCAAAGTCCTCTTGTAGCAGCAGTTCAACAGCAGTCCCGACTGGCTGCATGTCTTAGTAAACGTAGTGTGCTAACATATCAGGTAATCTTCTACGCTACATTTATGTGTTCTAATAAATGCCCTACGAGACTATTTGTTGACAATGTGCTAGAAGAAATAGTGCTCTGTAGAGAGGTTTCTTCTTTAAATGACTCAATGAGGATGTTGGGAACACTACATCGTCTTTGAAAGCCACATTTAGGGACGGCGGTAGAGCATTTGGGGAACATCATCTCGTCTTTTCAACATGAAAGCATGCCGTGTGACGGCGCCTTACTAGACAAGTGGTCTCTTTTCAAGTGCAAGAATGTTGAGACAACCAGCAGAGCAGCACTTCCCTTCCAGGAGATGCCCAAAGACTCCGTTAAGCATTCGTGTCTTTCCACTGCGCTGATCTGAAGGACTTTGCAGGACATGCATTGCTTGTGCAGGTAGTAGTCTTTGAAGAGACCTGGTGAAGTACTGTAAATGTAAGAATCCATGTCATCATTAGTATGCACGAATGTTAGTTCATGGAGTCCCTCCACCAAGGTTGGGATGCTTTGGTGGACTTGGTGATTCCAATTTCCTGTTTAGTTAATTTATTGAGTGCACTCCTGTCAAGTTAATCTTCGGTCTGTCAGTGTCTCACTTCATTATCAATGAGGCTGTCTTCTCCAGACTGAAAGTCCTCGTTCAGACCATTTTCCATGTTAATTATTTCCTCGTCCTGTGACGAGCCTTGACCGTCCTCCTCGCCGCTGCCTGATCCGGCTTCCTCTGAGTTTCCATCTTGCAGAACCAGAGCAATGTACATCTGCTGTAGAGGAAGAGATTAAAACAAAATGAAGTTGTGTGCCAAGCAGACAACGCAAAGAATAAAGAGCATTCAGCTAGCAACAAATTAGGCCCGGGAGATATACTGTATATTGATTTTATCTATAAATTTGAGTTTTTTGTTATAGACTATTTAAAAAATATATGTTTCTATTCTTGCTTCGACATACTTTTTGTACCCAGGAGCTTTTGTAGCTTCCACCCGCTCCCTTGTTTCCATAGCGGCACACCGAGCAAAACATGGCTAATGCTAACGAATGCAAGAAGTTTGTTCCAAAGAAAAGAAAAGTGTTGTCAGAAGTTTGATTGTGAGGCAAATAGCATAAAACAAATGACTGCAAGCTGCAAAGTTTGTTTAAAAAAGGCAGCAGCACAACAAACTTATTATTCCTGCATCTGCAAACGAAGCCTCCAGCAGAGTGCGGGAAAGAAATGCAAGTCTTTATGAGGCGAACAAGACAACAACCACTTACTAAAACTATAGTCCCCTCGATGTTTTACTTGATTATTTATTTGCATACAATGTTTAATACTACAATTGTATTTACAAAAGTATTTTATTAAAGACAGACGTTTCAACTTTGCACTTTATTAATCTCAATGTTGGAGATTATTATTTGAATGCAATGTGCAATGCTACATTTTTGTTAACAGAAGTAATTTGTTTAAGACACACATTGCATTCCATGGGAAGCTCTAAATTGAATTTTTTGAAAATTATTTCATTAAAAGTACAATTATATCTTGTCTGAAAAAAAACCCATACAAATTAGAATTTTGCTAAGCGTTGGATGGAGTGTATGCAGTGACATGCTACATTTTTGTTAACAGAAGAACTACTAGTATTTGATCAAATAAAATAAAAACTTGTTTTGAATTATCTGTCTTTTGTGGTCATTGATTTCTTTAAAAAACGTAGGGGGGAAAAAAAAAAGTTTTTGTGAA
Source organism: Nerophis lumbriciformis (assembly GCF_033978685.3). Classification (NCBI taxonomy): domain Eukaryota; kingdom Metazoa; phylum Chordata; class Actinopteri; order Syngnathiformes; family Syngnathidae; genus Nerophis; species Nerophis lumbriciformis. The sequence continues at coordinate 27,141,827 of NC_084549.2, forward strand.
AAAATCGGAGATTAAATTTTTAGGCCGTATCGCCCAGGCCTACAACACGTGTAGGCAGTCAGAATAAATGAGCACACAATGTAGTTTGAAGTTGAGAAGTACATGCACAAATGTTGAAAGTAACAGCCAAGAAAGCATCTTGGCTGATGATATTGATACTTGTATTTATTTTTTCTGTATTGTGTAGTTATAAATATATGCTTTTACTTGTAATTGTATTGAATTGTGGACCCCAGGAAGACTAGTGGGTTGTTGTGGCAACCAGCTAATGGGGATCCTTAATAAAAATCAAATCAAATCTGTTGTACCAGAACTTCAATAATAATATTACTTTGATGGTTGACTTTTATCATGAGTAAAGTTGCTCTCCTTCATTTTTGTTTTTAGGTTAAAAAACCCCCACTAAAAAAGGAGCTTCATATGGAAGATAAATAATTTACATGAAACGTTTATGTAATATGGTATTAGCTCATTGTTTTTTAACATGTACAGCACATGTCAAGTGGCAATGAATAAAACAATGCTGGCCTATAAATTGGGATGTGCTGATCGATCGGCCACCGTTCAGTATCGGCTGATTTTCATGAAGTACGTGATTATAATTGCTGATCAATGCCTTTCAAAACCAATTACAGTCGCCGATCCCCTTTGGCTGACATTGTGTTGATTTTTAGTCCTACATCTGACAATCTAGCAGCTAAATGTGTGTCTTCATACACAGTGGAGCACCAAATTGATAATGTTTAACTATTTTCCGTACAATATGCACTGAGGCTATAGAGTGTGTTTTATCCGATTACTCAATTAATCAAACAAACTAATCGATAGATTAGTTAATTACTAAAAAAAATTGATAGTTGCTGCTGCAATACAAACAGAGCAAGACAGGAACAGGCATGCTAATACCTAAACTAAACACTAAACTAGATTTAAACAACACTAAGAAATAAGTGCTTAATACACTTTAAGAAGAGTAGATAGAACAGCATTAAGTAAGCAGCTATTAACATGAAATCAACAAGAAGATTAATAGGAGTATCGAGAGAAGATGATGTAACAACTGTTGTGTGTCAGCATTGTCAGTACACAAAACATAAGAGGATGGCGGATCAATGTACCGGTATACATTTTTGGTGTCGTTATCAAAGGTACTATCAGTATATGATCGATACCACAGTGATTAGAGCTCTATCTTTATTTTCTAAAAATATTTTTTGTTAATGAAAACTCAGGGACTATTTATTTGGACACAGGACTTCGAGGACAAAAACCAAATGGTTTAAATTAGTAGTAGATGGTAGTTTCTGCATTTGTTTAGTTATTGTGTACTATATTTTTGTTCAAACAACTGTATGTAATAAAAAAAAAAAAAATCAGGAACTAGTTTCAATATTGTGTTGATATTGTTTAACGGTCAGTAACTAGCACTCACCATAAATAAATGGAAACGTTTACAGTTGATAGATGTGATCGGCATCGGCTGATCTTACCCATGGGTGATCAGAATCGGCAGTATAAAACCCTGATCGGGTGTTGATTAGATATATGTATAGAGCATAAAAGTAAATGTTAGTGAAATACAGTTAAAATTCAAAAACACTTAACCCCCACTGTAAATTATATTGCATTTACAAAATTGAACAAAATATTAGCTGTGTTTCCATTGCAGTTTTTCGCAAAATAATAGTGATATTTATCAAATTTAGATTAAGTACATTTGCGACTTGTAGGTATTTCCATTAAATGGTGTTTTGTGTCATGAGCCGTAGTTCTCGTAAAATCTCATCCCGTGAGACTCCGCTTTGAGGAAGATATTGCAGCCACTGCTCCATGATGTCAATAGAAATCAGTGGCAGCAGGTGATTACTCAAAGGCCCCCTTGACACTTGTTCGGGCATATGGGTCTCTTCGAGCCTGCCGGTCGGCCTCTATTACGTGAAAGGGACCCGTGAGACAGCCTGGTGCGGATCGGAAGCGAGACCAAGACAACCTGTCTGCCCGAGTTGTCCTGCATTGGCGCCCCGCCGGTTCGGTATTTAAAAAAAAAAAAAAAGTGTTTTCATCATTCTTTTGCGAAAATCTAAAACATCAAAACGTCTCAAAAATCACCTCATGAGAGCGCAAAAATGTTTTAGCCATATTTGAGAAGTTTTTCGAAATATGGGTGTTTCCATTACCAGTTTCTTATTTCGTTATTTAGGTTTTGCGCATTTCTAGGGGTAATGGAAACGCAGTAGCAAGCTATACCCAAAGTTGTTTTCAATACAGCCTGAGTTTCAGTATGTTCCATGTACTGATATTCTAAAGTACTTTATCGATTTTGATTATTTTTTGCACTTTGGAAAGAAGCTGAAGTAACTCCACGCTGATTGATCCCAGCTTTATAAAAACGTTCTTTCACAAATGTTTGGAGCTCATTGCATGTGCGGCCCTGCGTTACATCATGAAATAAAGTAAACTGGACTACTTACTGCTGCTTTGTTGGAGTCAGTCGTGCACTCTACCTGACCATTCTCAGTCTCCTCCAATTCTTCTGTGTCAATCTGAGACACAAAAAGTGCATATAACTTCCGTTAATTAAAAATAGAAAATGCAACAAAAAGTCAAAGGGACTATTATCATTGACCCAGTTGTTACCTTATAGTTGTGAGCACTGAGATATTTGAAATGTCCAAAACAGACATGAGAAAGGCAGACAATAATTGTGATTATCAAAACTATGAAGGTGAACATGGGGATTGCAGCTGTAAAACCTGGGAAAGAAAAGTGAATGCATTTTAAAGTCTCATAGATTGTGTCATGAAGATGTGTGGCCTGTAGATGGCGTACTATCCTACCAGAACGCATCGTGGAGAAGAACAGCAGCCAGAAAAGGCAAAGAATTGGAGCAGCCACCACTTGGTTGACCGCTCCAGAATGGATTTTCTTGTCCAGTTTGGAAGGTAGGTAGGCATAGTACATGTTGTACCTGTCTGCCAGGTGTTTGAGAAGCATGTACATCAGCCCTGCACAGAGAAATAGAACATCCTATCAGTGTAGCTGATGAGAATCTACTGTATGTGAAAAACAGAACAAGATAATTGCATAAAACAGCAGAACTAACCAAAGGGGACAATGATGGGGCAGGTGATGCTGTAGGTCATAACCACTGTGAAGACACACATCATCCACGCATAAGCTGCGCCAAACTGGAACTCGTAAGCTTGATGCTGCAGCAAGACAGGATAGTAATAAAATCATTAGTAATCAATATCCAGGAATTACTCATGAAGTGTGCAGGTCTGCCCAAATTCTGTCTTTGTTTTAATGTCCCAATTAATTGTTTTACACTTTTTTAGGGTGGTCAAAATTAACAAGTTAACTCTTGTGATTAATCACAAAAAACAATCATGTATGGAGCAGATTAAACACACCATATATTTTGACTTTACATGCTCCTTTACCTCAAATGTGGATGGTTACCTGAAAGACGGTACTGGTTGTAATACAGTCAGTGATCAGGTCAATGCCTACATCAGTGCAAAATAAGTGAGGAGACTCCAACTGTTGTCCTCATGGGACAATTTCACTCCAAAATAAACCCTGACAGTACTTTATAACAGGGGTCCCAAAACTTTTTGACTCGGGGGGCCGCATTGGGTTAAAAAAAAATTGGCCGGGGGCCGGGCTGTATATGTGTATATATATTATTCCTCGCACACTAATTGACTGAAAGAGCGCACACTTGCCACTCGCTCGCTCGCCCGACACTGCGGCGCGATGATGTCACGTTATCGATGGGAAAATGCATTTTTAGACAATATGATTTGCCTGAGTGGCTAGGAGACCCAGAGAGTAACAAGCGGTAGAAAATGGATCAGAAAATTACAGATTTAAAATAATAATAATAATAAAAATTTTAAAAAACTTGGAACTTCCCACGGGACAGATTTTGGATGCGGGCGGGCCGTAGTTTGGGGACCCCTGCTTTATAATATAAAAATGACATGTATTAAACTAAAACTTTTTTTTTTAATTCCTGGATGACAATCTGACAATTAAATTAATTTGTATCATAATATTGGGGTCCTAAAGTTATTTTAAATTATACAAGCAAGTAATAACCTGTGATTAATCATGATTAATCCTAATTCAAAGCGTGTTTAGACTTAAAACAATAATAATGTGACAGCACTACTTTTTTATATAATAGATAATTCTTAATTTATTTTTAACAGTGTATAAATGTAAATGTGAATGGTTGTCTGTTTAGCTGTGTTGGCCCTGTGATAATGTGGCGACTTTTCTAGGGTGTACCCTATCTTATGCCCGAGTGCAGCTGGGATAGGCTCTTACTACACTGTCATCAAGATTTGAGCAAATCAATGACTTGAAGTTAAGTAAAACAATTAAAACATGTTTGTATATGACACTGAGAATAAAACAACATTAGAGTACAAATATGGGATCTTGTTAAATTTAATTCTGCAAGCAAATTATTTGACTGTGATTAATCATGATTCATCCAAGTTTAAAAGTGTGATTAATATGATTCAACTAATTAATAATTTGACAGCACTAGTTATTTGGTATAATATCTATAATAAACATTTTTCAAAACAAGTTACAGATTAAAAAAGCTAATTTTGGTTGCATGGAGATGGCCTAAAATCTTACTTTTTAAAAATTTAAAGATTCAAGATGAATAAGAATCACGATTCAGATATGAATATATTTTTTTGTGCACCCCTCATTGTCATGCTGCTTGTCTCATGAGCCAATCTTGAACTTTGTAAATATGTGATGAGGGCAAGGATGTATGAAGGATGGATATCTAGTACCATGAGTAGTCCAACACACACGCCAAACAGTCAAAAACATGAGCTTTCCTCATGGTGAAAACCGACCATGTGACTGTACCTGGCGCCACTACTATAGCTAAACATGGCAGATCTAGGGGAGACAACCTTGATAAAAAAAAGTGCTGAAGACAGACATGTTGGGCCACAGCGCGCACAACGACAACATGACGCAATACACTTACAATGGATACAATGGGTAAGCAAACAAAACCTTGTAAGCTTTGCTTCTTCCTACTCATTTTCGAACATATGCAATTGGAACCACGTAACGTTCCTTTATGTGACTTATTACCGTAGGCATGTTTGAAACAAATAAACCGAACTTATTGATTCCTACAACTTCCATCCATCCATTTTCTACCGCTTATTCCCTTCGGGGTCACGGGGGGCGGAAGGCGGGGTACACCCTGGACAAGTCGCCACCTCATCTTACTACAACTTTTCAAATGTTTTTTGTTTTTTACATCTTTTTGATGCTTTAGCAAAACATGTTCAACGTCCCATGTGAATGTACAATATATAAAAGTATGACTTCACAAGTACCAGCCGCAGCACAACAATGAACTCAAAAAGTCTTACGTGAAGATATGTGTTAATTAGAAGGCTCCAATATACTGTACCTACAGTGTTTCCCATACATTAATTTATATGTGGCAGCCGGCCACAAATGAATTTGGACTGCCATGACTAGATGTGGCGCAACACAAATAGATTGCAGTCTTATGGGAAACACTGACTTGGTATTAAAATATCATGTTAATGCGTGGTTGTCAAGACGACTGCATACGAACCCTCTTGACATTCCTACGTTCAGCTGCAGATCTAGCCAGGCAAAGACGAATCATGTACATAAGCAGACCAGGGATCCTGAGCAGGTCCATGGCATTTCCAATAAATGCAGATGCAATGACATAATTCACAAAGAAGGCTCCATTGTCAGGAAGGAAGACACACCTAAAGAAAAAAACAGGCTATTTTTAAATTAGGTCTATTTTCAGCAGACCTATTCAGTTACAGTAAATAAACATCCTACTGTAGGAATAGTTTTAGGTGTGATTGCATGAAACGTGTGATTTACATCATTAATGACTACTACTATGTTATATACTACAATAATTTCAGCATTTTAATTCACTGATACATTTTCAAGGTGCCTTAACCTATGCAAGAACTTAAAACAAAAGTAGAGAAACTTAAACAAATATGTGCCAGTGCAAAAAAGATTGAACAGGTTAAAGCTTGTGGCATATACAATAAGTAAAGCGAATGACTGGTACAAAGCTTTATTTAAAGAAATAAAAATATATGGGTGATATGTATGCTACTTACTCAAATCTCACATTAACATCTGCCAAGAATCCTTTGTCAAAAAGCCATCGAAAGAAAAGATCCAAACTGGGGAATGAAAACAGAAATGTGGAAGCATTTAAACTGAGCTATACCTTGCTTAATGCATATTTTTATATTTTATATATACCTGCTTAAACCAAGGGATGGCAGTAGGAGGACCATGAATATTAGGAAAGTGTAGCATTTATGCATAGTGGTTCTATTCTCTACAGACCTGGAAGAAAAATAATACAAGATCAGAATCAGTACTGAAATTACATAAACAGGACACTTGTACAACATTAGAACATCCTGGGCAGATGATTGAAATAAGTGAGAACCTTACCGGGTCCAGTGGGCTTCAAAGAAGGCAGAGTAGTAAACAATTGTCGGAAGTAAGGCAGAGAAAGACCACAGGAGGAGGGTGGGGAAAAACTGAGTAATAATTGGATTCTGTGGGCAAAACAAATAGACAGTGACATGTTGAGACTTGGCTAAACTGAGCATTTGAAGTGAGGTTAAAGGTTAGATCAACAGGAACGTGTTTTTATGAAACTTCTAATCAAGGCTCTTGAAAATTGTATGGATTACTGCGCAAGACAGCAGAGACAGTTGAGATAAACTGTCAGTTTCCTGTTCCCATTCAAACGTGCAAGGATTATTATTCTATGTAGAAGCAAGTGGAATGTAGATTTTAAATGCTATCTTACCCTAGCTGCTCAAGATAACCAGGGTTAACGGTCATATCAGTACATACAGTATTTGTCAGCACTCAACTGGTTGCAACTTTAAACACATTTTCTTGACAGATAATCCGGTGATTGCGTCATGGGGACAGCACACAGTCAGTCCTCTGCACTCGTTTTTACTGTATTGTTATTTTAACACTTTTGCAGATCAAAATAATTAGTATTGGAAGTACTTGGATAAATCATGCTCTGCAAGAGTGGTTAAGACGACAATCCGTCAATTATGCAAGACACGAAGAGCACTTATAACATTCTGGCTCACGTTTAGGTACTCCACTGGTTTGGTGACATTAAACTTGTCCATGGTGGAGATAATGATGGCTGGGGTGGTGAGAAAGAAGAGGAGCAAGAAGAGGACACAGTTGATGATCAAGCAGCGGATCCACCACGAGACTCCCCCCAAGGATAGATGCTCCCTACAGAGATGAAAGGTTACATATCGGTTAAATTGACATTAGCCAGCACTGATGTCTGCTTAACGGATATTTCCAATGCTGTCGCTTTAATTCCAACTCACCAGTAAACATTGTGCGGATCAGGGGCATAGTTTACAGTCCAACTGTGTGTCTGCAGTTTCTCACTGAAAGCAGAGCTTTGAGGTTCTCTGCGACAGTGGCAGCCTTGAAATTTGCAAGCATTAAAGTCCTTCAAGATACTGCAATAAAAACAAATAAAACAGTTACAAAAAGACAAAAACCTCTAAAAGGTCATCATCATTTCACTTGCATAGCAGTTATGGACTCGTTTTGAAAGGTGACAAATGCCATTCCCAAGGGTTTCCTGTTGACCTTCTCTCTCTCCTTCCTGTAGCCATCTTTCAATTGGGCTTCCAGCTTGGTATAATAACTCACTGCTTCTTCCTGTAAATGGCATGGGAAAAAAAGGATTTGTAGTAAATTTTGGTTGTAATTACTTACACCAACAAAAAGTAATATATGTCATTCGGTAATTTCAGTGTTGCTTTTAACCTTATAATTTCTTGGTAATGATCTAGATGGCAAACAACCAGCTATTTCTTTGTGTCCACTAATAAACATTGAGTGAAAAATCTTTAATAGTATGTTTCGAGTAAAGGAAGGAAATATCCTTCTGACCTGTTCGCAACCTTTGATGATGCAACAGCAAAGATGTCCGCACGGCTTTGGGTTTATCATGGTGTTGATGTGCTCTTTAGCCTGCAGATCAAGGAAGAATTTCTTGCTGCGCTCTGCCTTCTTCCTGCATGCAAACAAATATTAGGTCACGCTAAAAAGTGAGTCAGTCAAGAATATCAGGATCAGTTTTCAAATAATACGCACAATTTTTATAGAAGCTAAACACACATAATGCTCTGTGTGGAACTGGTACCTTTCAGAGTTGAGATACATCAGCCTTGCCACATTGTAACAGATACGAGCTTCCAGCACGGTACAGTTTTCATATGCCTGCCTATTACAGAAAAGTGAGAGACAAAATATTAATACAATAGTCTTATGGAACATAAGTTATTGTTTTCTTTAATAAGTTCAACCATGTACCAAAAGAAAATATTGCATCAATAAAATGCTGACGAGTTGCAGCAAAGACATAAGGGAATACCGGCTACTGAAATGCTGGTGGGATAAGGGTCAATCCCCTCCCCCTATAGTAGCCAATGACACATGACTTGCATAATTCCACTCATCTGGCTTCTATTATAGACATTTACACTTATAAGCCTACCATTGTCTTGTAGTTGTGGAAAAAAACAGTATTAAGAGGAAAAGGCATGTCTCATACGCTCTAATACAGTTAAAGGCTACATAAGCGGGCAGGAAATGAGAATCTATACAGGAGATGTTATGAGAAGTTCAATGCAAAATTAACAAATGGGCAGAAAAAAACCCTTCTTACTCAAAGTGTTGCTTTATGTCTGTTTCCTCTGCATATTTGGAGATTCCATTAACAAATAGAGTCCGTTTTACCTGCATTCAAATGGAAAAAAAGAACTGATAAATGTCATGTGCATGTAGCACAGGGGTGTCCAAACTTTTTCCGGCAATGGTAGCATTCAGAAAAATTGAAGGATGGAAGGTGCCACTTTAAAAAAGGGATGTAACGATATTGAAATTTCATATATCGATTATTGTGAGCAAAATGATCATGGTTATTATTATTATTGTGGTATTGTTGAATGTGCTCAAAATAGTAGTTATGTGCACTAAAATCTTTTAACCAAGTTTTTTTAAACAACTAAAATACTGTAAATAGACACACAATATACTTTCTTGGCATAAGAAACCTTAAATATTGTTCTGGCTTTATAAAAGTCATGTTTTTATTTGAGTTTAATTATGTTGCACTTCTTCCATTTTTATTTGTAAAAGTTTTATATTGTTAATTGATAAAGGTTGATCCAATTTAAGTGATAAATGCAAATTAAGAGTTCACTTTGCTTCATTTTCGGTTTATATGACGTTGCGTGAGTTCACTTCCTGTTGTAGTCTGTTAATAACTTTGTAAAAATAAAACAACCTTCGCCTTGTCGTATTCCTTTATGTACAGATCGATAACTCTGTTCTAAGACAGCACAGCCTGTAGGTTAAATGTACACAATTAAATATCTTAGTTACTCAGATAGCAATGGGTTTATACAAGTTTATAATGGGATATGTCGTTTTTTAATAGGGGAACACAATGTGTCTTGTATTCACGTTCGCATTTAAGATAGCTAACAAGCCAGTTCATCAAAGTGTGGTTACCAATCTCGTTTTTTTCAATAATTTTTATTTAAAACGGTATAAGTAACCTTCAGGAGTTTTACCTCGGTTATTTATTGTTACATCTCTACTTTGATACATATTGTACATTAAAAGATACTAAAAGTAAACCAGTGTACGTTCATTTATAGATTAGCTAGGTGAACAAAACACCCATGTTAGCTTTGTGTTATAGGTGACAAAGGAAATTAGGGTAATAACGAAGGCTGTCAAAAGTAACTAATCACAAAAAATATTGAATAATCTTGTTCATATACAGAATAATCATGCAATTTATTTAGTTGATTTACATTCTAATCTGTTCCAACAACAAAATTGCATTTGTGTCCAAATATTTTTTTTTTTTTTTAATTAATAGATTTATTTTAGTTACCGGTAATTGAAATTATGCAAGCTAGTAATGCTACTAGTAATACTTACCAAATTCCAAAATGTGATTAATCTGATTTGAAAAAAAATATTGTTTGACAGCACTAATAGCATATCTCAATAATTAATGAATTGTGTTTTTTTACAATCTGTCAAGGACCTATAAAAAATGAGTTGCGGGTCAAAATTGGCACCGCGTTCGCACTTTAAACACTCCTGGTGTAGTGGGAATTTTGTGAAACAGCCACTAAAATCATGCCACCTACCAGATCATCCTCTCGATAATGCATCTTGGAAGTGTGTCGTCTCATGCTGTATACTGTCAGTAACAGGTAGAAGAATGCAAATATGGTGTGGAGCCACATAAGTGGATCACTGGAAAAGAAAAAAAGTGTTGAGCAGTAGAGACCACTTCCGGTGAGAAAAGTATTCCATAAAAATCACTCACTTTGCATCCAGATTCCCTATTGTAGTTCTCCCAAAACTGTATGCATTATTATCTGAAATACAAAAGTACAATGAATATATTTTCTTTAGAAATGCATTGTATAGCAGCAGAATGTGGACCATTTTGAATTTTTTTAACAAGATAAAAAGAAAAACATGATCTCCTTAGGGGGAATGCCAATCCATGGCACAAAACCAAGACAAAAAAATATATATGTTTTACATATTAATTTAACAGGCATGTTTGTGTCGCAGGAAGCTTCCCTACAGTAACATAATGTACAAATACATTGCAAAGTCAAACTAGTTGACCAGCTAGGAATGTGTTCACATGACAACTCACCAATTAGATTTCCAGAGAAGTTTACAGGTAAAACGATACCCACTGAGAGTACGCCCACCACTACGAGTAGGCCGATGATGTGTCGCTGGAAGGACAAATAATGTACTGCATCCTCGCCACATTTTTCCCTTATCTCGTCGTCTCTAAAGGTGAATCACACCAAAAATGATTGGGTATCTCGATTCAACATCTGAAGTAGAACTTTCAATATAATTTTTTTTCTTGTATCCATAGCAATAAAGATCAGCCTGACTCACTTGATGCGGAAGATGGCAGTAAGCCATGAGCAGAAGCCCTAAAACAGAGCAGGGATATGATATGAGGGAAACACGGCAGAATGAACATCATTGTCCACCCGCTAAAAATAAATGGCATTCTTACTGTGTCTCTTTGATCCATGTCCACTGAGCTGGAAACTGATGTGAGGCGCTCATAGCGTTCAGGTGTCTCTGTTGTCATTGCAGCAGACACACTGTGGGAATAAAACGCAACATGCACCATTTGTATGGTGTATCAACTTAAAATATTTGTGTCAATGATTACTGTTAGTAGAATGGGAAAGCTGATAACACACAAACGCAAATAGAGGAATGCAGTTAAATTGGCTACACACAAAGTATAGTATAGGTCAGACCTGGGCGTTCTGCGGCCCGCGGGCCACATCCGGCCCTTTGTATGTCCCTGTCCGGCCCGCGTGAGGCCAATCATAAATTACAAAATAAATTTTAAAAAGTATCTATCTCGAGTGTGCAATACAACGGTGCTGCTTTTGTTTTGAAAAGCGTTATTTGTATTACTTCCGTGTGGACGTATGCTTGTGCGCGATTGTGAGTGAATGTGAACAGCGGCAATCACAAATTACAAAATAAATTTAAAAAAACATCTATGTCGTGCGTGCAATTCAACTGTGCTGCTTTTTTTTTGAAAAGTGTTATTTATGGGCGTATGTCCGTGTGTAACCTGTGAGTGAAGGTGCACAGCGACAAGTGATGCCCGGTTATCCCCGAGACGCTAAAAAAAGAAAAGTTGATGACGAATGGCGTGTTTTCAACAAGACATGGACTGCCAAGTATTTCTTTACAGAAATTAAGGGTAAAGCCGTGTGCTTAATTTGTGGTACACATGTTGCTGTGTTTAAAGAATATAGTGTAACAACCTGCTGAAGTTGATGTTGTGTTCTTGAGTTGCGGAAATGAGGAGTGACGATAGACGCGCGTGGAAGAAACGAGACAAGTTGAGCTGTGTTAGTATAGGTTGCTCAATAAAAGTTTAAAAAGAGTGTTAGACTTGGTGTGCACTTCTTCTGGACGCTACAATTGGTGTCAGAAGTAAAACTTTGCGCATACTGCACGGCTTGTGTGCTCAGCCTGCTACGTCATCGGGAGGTACGTGACACGATGTTTCCTGGTGACTTTGTCAAGATTGAACGGGAAGGGAAGGACATTGAGTGGGGACTTAAGGTGCCGGCAGCGACTGCAGATGTCTGTGTGAATCCCGGACGTGAGGAGCTCGCCGCAAAGAGAGAGAGAGAGGGAGGAAGGAGAGAGGCAGCGTCTACAGGTACAGCGTACGCTGCTTGGCATGGGGGAATTCCGCCCTCAATGAAGACACCCAGGTTTGATGGCAAGGCGAACTGGGAGGCATTTCATCCCACTTCTGACACCAATTGTAGCGTCCAGAAGAAGTGCACACCAAGTCTGACGCTCTTTTTAAACTTTTATTGAGCAACCTATACTAACACAGCTCAACTTATCTCGTTCTTTCCACACGCACGTCTATCTTCACTCCTCATTTCCGCAACAGCAACGCTTCCTCCTTCTTCGCCAATCACCTTACAGGTGTGCTATGTTCACAACAAAGAGGATGCAGGATAAAGTGACAGAAATTGAAATTTTTGCATTGTATTATACATCAGGAAGTGTTGTGTAAGAAACTGTTAAAAATAAAACCATCAAAAGCCATCTGCTTTTGTATAAAGATAAGTTAGGTTAAATTAAATTATTATTTATCTTACGGTATATCAAAAATAATTTGAGCAAAATTTAATTGAAATATTGTCGGTGTGGCCCTCCAGCAGTGCTCGGGTTGCTCATGCGGCCCCCGGTAAAAATTAATTGCCCACCCCTGGTATAGGTTAAAGACCTGCTGCTTGTAAATTCATTGTTGGAAAAATACAAGGCCAAAATTTAAAGGCAGAAGTCACAGAAATAAGAAAAAAAAGGAAAACCCAGAAAAAAAACAAGAGGCAGATTATTTTGGGATTTGCTTCAAGCAGAGCCAACTTGCTATCTCTTTAGTAAAAAGCATCAAACTCCTATTTCAGGGATTGGAAGAAGAGTACTTTTTGGAATATATGACCAGGAAATAGGTTGTGTTAGAACTCAAACCAGGTTTATCAGAAGAATGATGCTACCCTGCAGCCCCCTGCCCCCTCTCACTTTAATGAGAGACTGGAGAGAGTTGTCTCAAGTGTAGGAGTCCACATGAAGTGCAGAATAAATAAACCAGCATTACTACTCTACTACTGTCTGTGTGGCTAATACAGTGCCAACACACAGAAGGAGGCTATGCTTCATAAAGAGGTTAATACAGAGATTAGTACAGATCTGATTAAAAGACAAGGACGCCCAGCAGCACAAGAATGGCACTGACAAGAAAAAGAAGGAGACTCATTTAGGAGTCTGGCAAAGAGTGGGAAACACCTGGAGAAGAAATACTAAACCACCAAAAAGGGGGAAAACCTAAAGTAGTCCAAGTAGAACAAACACGCTAGCTAGATCAACAATAGAGAGAGGGGGACAAGAGAAGAGATAAGGCAAGGTCACCAATACATAAACATAACATACTATTCCCGTTCATCCAGGCGACTGTAACGCTGATCCATTCTCCTGGTGAAAAGACAGAAATAATGTAAATTGGTTGTGTGGCAGCCCTGCTTGATACTCCAGGCTCTGAGCGACACTGGAGAAACATCTCACACCACAGGCATACTGATGGGCTTCTCTGTGTGTTTTAGTACAACGCACACTGCTTGCACGCTCTTTTACAGCAAACAGATTGAAAACCGCATTTCTGTTTGTGAAATTGCATATCAACATTGGGAAAATAGTCTATAAATGAAATAACATTTAAGAAATGACTTGGGCAGCTGCCACCTCCTCTTATCATCCCGCTACGCTCCAACCCAATTTCAGTTTACGTGCAGCTGCAAAAATAGTGGAGCTGTAACATCTAAAAGAACGCAGCTGTAAGTTATGAAGCAGTGTGTCAAGGGGTGAAGCCTTTTGCAGTCATGGAGGTCCGCAATAATGTGCCTTTGGTGTTGAAAATAATTATTGCTATTATCAGTATTGTTGTTTTATAAAACATATCTATCATATCTTATATGACATCAAGGAACCATTACAACCGGGGTTCTCAAATCAGAGTTATAGTTAACGTGTAAAAATTCAATATTAGGATACATTCTAAGTACAACAAATAGGACCACAGATATAACAATCAAGTTGTAATTTAATAAAGTCATAATTTAATGGTTATTAAAGGGAAGAAATACGTTGACTGTACTAACCTTTTTTGTTATGTTTGCGCCGCAATTTCCCAGAAATGTTTTATCAAATAACTGCTTTAATAACATATGGCAATTCTCTAGAGACAGCATGCCTCAGAAGGTTTCAGTTCAATGTTCAGGTTTTTGGGAATTTAATATTAATATTGTGTCTTTCATCATATGACAGCTTTTATATTAGTACTACTTAACAAACTCACTTTATTCAAATTTAAAAAAATACTTTTTCCTCATATTTTGACTGTACGCTTGTAAAAATATATAGTTTTTTCTTGATGTACCAGATTGATAATTATTTTTAATAATATACTTTTTCAAATTACATGTACTAATTCTGTTTTTAGTGTGGCCTGATAATCATTTGTAAAATTTGCCAGCATCACCTTCTGTAGGCAGTGCAAGAACATATTCAAAGTGTTGCGAAGCTGTGGGGCATGGAACATGTTGGAAACCACCCTATTACGAATAACCTGTACATTTGAATGGTAAAAAAGGTAAACTACTTACTACTTACTTACTTTTTGTAAGTTTGTGTATGATGTGCTGTAGTTATCCTGGGCTATTCCCTAAGCTTCAGCTCTGATCACAACTTTACGGCTCACACTAAAAACTAGACAAGTCAAGTGACAAAGCCTGATGTGCATGCATTAACTGCTTTTAAAAAAGCTTAAATGCAGGTATTAAGTTCTTGTCTGTGTCAAAAACCTTGTGGGATTTGCTTCTAATGGAAATCACCCCCTTCAGAAGATTGCTCAATTTGGTGGCATCAAATAATAATAAAAGGTGTACATGTGTGGCAAAAATACATTAAACAAGGCTTCCTTTTGTGTCATTATGTCCCCGTTTGAAAAACATCACTTCCTGACTATGGTCAAATCATATAAAGCATGGTAATTAAAATAAGGATCGGCTAGGGGACTACAGATGAAAACTAGCCTTCTGGCTAATTCAACCATGTGTACTCATGTGTTTTATGAAATTGCATTGTCCCCTTTGAAATAAACTAATCTTAATTGTCTGTCTGCCACAGAGGCACTATAGAAATTGACTTGAGAAGCAAGATTGACAATATGTTATCGGCAAAAAAATTGATATTTTCTATGAAAAGTATTCCATTACTTTCTTGCATAACTACTTCAACCACTACTTAATTTACCTGTCAGCATCAGTCACCAGAGCGAGGCGTCCGTAGTCCCATGCTACTTTTCGCAAGATGGAGAACACAAATAGCAAACCCTGGAGGCACAAAATAAAATATCTGTAAAAACATACAGCATCTTGAAGTTGTACCAGAAAAAAAAAATCTGACTGAATTGTGATGTAAATACAATATATGAGGATTACATTTAAATATCACAACAACTCACCAAAAAGCACATAAAATCAAGGGCAAGTACAGTCGGTACACCACCAAAAGGTAAGCCCTGCAGCACTGTGCTGCGAATTCTGGCAGAGTAGCAGTAGTCTTTGGAGGTAGAATTGGGTGCCATCGTTGTCGCGCAGCTCTGCGAGTCTGAGCAGGCCTGTGCCCCCACGATGGCCATCCCTAATATCATCAATTGCATCGCTCACTGCAACATGCTGATGACCTGTAAGCAGAAGCCAACCTTTACAGTACAGAAGACTACTCAGGTTTACAATCACTCATATACAGAAAAAATAAGTAAGACAGAAACCATCTGCCAAACACAAATAAATAAACCTAAGAAGAACAGGCATCACTGAATAAAAAGTGTCTGTCCTCTTTGACCATAGCTGACATTGCTGTCTCGGCATTCGTCACGAGCCTGACAGCTGACAACACGTATGACAACTGAAACACGTTTGTATAAATCGGCTTTCTCTTCCTGTTTTGTGCTGGTAGAAATACATTGGTTCTTTTTTGTTCCCTGTTCTTTAGTTCATGGACCCTTCCAGGGGTCAAACACATCAAGCTTTGGATAAATTGTACATTTATATACATAAAATGTAAATGATGTGAATGCTTAACTTACGTCACCTTTTTATAACTTAATTACTGGAAATTGTATTTTACTTTAGACAAAACCACCCAACATAAAATAATTTTCCGCTTTTATCAGGACTTTCAAACTTCTGGGGGAATCTTGTCTCTTTATCAATCAAATGACTACATTATTGATGAATATCATATACATAAATATGTAAAAAAATGCTGGGGCAGATGCTACTTTCAATTATATCAAAAGGGGCTGTTTAGATAGATAGATAGATAGATAGATAGATAGATAGATAGATAGATAGATAGATAGATAGATAGATAGATAGATAGATAGATAGATAGATAATTCATTTCCAAAGAGAAATTCAAATTTAACAATTGACAACTTTTATGTTGCTGCTTAGAGGGTGCCAACTTTCAAATGTGTTTTAAGCATTTTATCCCGCCTTCTTACGGCATGTAATGACGTGACTACGCCTGTGCGTAACACTTGCTGACGCATTAGCTTTGTGCGATGTTAAGTAATGAGGGAAATTAGGCGAGCTAACATTAGCCATCATTCAATCAAAATCCTACAACAAAAACATGACAGCAAAGCTTCTTTTGGACTACTTTTGTGTACAGTAAGTGCACCTGCTCACTGCGTGTATGTGTGGATCAGACAGCGGTGAGTTACAAGCATAAATCCCAAACAAATTTCTCCAACCGACAAGCAATTTTTATTTAATATAATTTGTAATTGTGGAAAAGTATAGATATCTAAAAATATATATATATATATATATATATATATATATATATATATATATATATATATATATATATATGCTCTGTTTAAACCACTAATGTTACTAAAAATATGTAATTGTGAGCAAGTTGCAAACTGACTCTTTAGTTATTTATGTTTTATTAGCACAATCACATTTCTAAACTGTTATTGTTACAATGATAGTGGACAGCGTCAAACACACTTCTTTCTGCGATGCTGACCTAACACATTTGTTTGGATTTTGAAAGCATTTTAACACAGGAAATAGGGGGAATATACTGTAAAATAACTTGTGTCAAACTGTCCTGACAAAAACAACATTTGTGTTCATTGAAGGTTCAATTTTTTTATATTTTAACACTCAATTTAAATTCAAGCGTTTAAATATTTTAAACACAAAAACACTCAAATTCACACTCAATTGTATATATATGCATCGCTTTTTTTATGATTTGGTTTTAAATATTTTTTTAAGCCAAATACTTCCCCCAGTTTTTGTATATTCTCTTTGGTTATTGTAGAGCCAAACAAGCTCAACAAACTAGTCTGTTTGCCTGTATATCATTCCGCGGAATCGAATACCTAAACAAATCCCATGCACTAGCGAGTCTCTGTGTGTTGTTTTTTTAACAGAGTACGGCAGCAAAATAGCCCACCATGGGGCCAAACAAAGTTTAGAGAGCTAAACATTTTGATTAAATTGATTTAAAAAGAGCTTGTATAGCAAAATGCCTCCCCTACTAACTTTCGGTTTATTGTCAACAAAAGGCGTTAATAAAGATAAAGGTGATATTAAATGTTCAATCATCCTTTTCATTTGTAACTTATATGTATTTCAGATTGTTTTCTGCACATAAAACAATTATTTTCACTATAAAATGTGCTACCATTTGTGGGTGTCTAGAACGGACTGTTAGAATTGTTATTATTTCTTAAGGGAAAATGTGCTTTATTTTTTACACGACTTGATCTTTGTTGGACCTTTTGGAACAGATAACTATCAAAAACAGTATTTCGTTGGAATAGCAAAACTTCCATTCGGATTAAGTTGCTAAATTTAAAGTAGGTCTTCAAAAAGATCTGAACTCCTCGATCTCTCCACTTTCTTACAAAACAGTAAAATACAGTAAATCTCACTACTTTACAGCGGAGACTATTAGTCTAATGACCCCAGAAATAAAAACTATGATCAAATGTTATACCAGATGATAGGTGAGGGTTTTTGTAATGGCAAAGTCGGATTACAGCTGCTGGAACAAGTCTCTAGGAACTCACCTACCAACCGTCCTGCTGAGGCACGTGTGCTGACAAGAACTAGGAGACGCGACATTTCTCCTGTACTAGCCTCCCTGCACTGGCTCCAAGTAAAATCTGGAATATCATTTTGGGTTTCTCTGGATACTCTGATTCCCTGTCCACAGCCCAAAAGCATGAATGTAAGGTTAACTGGTGTCTTTATTTTGTGCATACAGTAAGTGTGAATGTGAGGCTGTCTTATATGTGCCCTGTGATTGACTTTTGTGACCTGTCCATGGTGTACACTGCCTTTCACCCTGTCATCTCTGAAAGGCTCCAGCTTCCCCATGATCCTGAACAAGATAAGGAGCAGAACATGGAAAACAGCACAAGAACACTTGTAGACGGATTACACAATCTAGAAATATTTATGTGGTTGAAGACGGCCATCGGTTTAATAGAAAGTAGATGTGTATACTTTGGTTATCAGTTTGAGGGGCCCATATTTTTTGTAAGGGCAAAACACAACACATGCCTGCTGGAGAGTGCTGGCACATGTATTTACTCAGTTGCACTCCTTGATATTTGCCCTTCGACCCACTCACTATTAGGAGCATTTGTGATGCTGCTCTTCTACCCTAACACTAAGTCGTTTATGCGCTCCCTGGAATTCTGTGACATCACTGGAGCAAGATGCAGCCAGAGTTGCAACAATAAACCAATAGAGACCGCAGGGTTCAAATGGGCCGATGTGAGCCCAAGGAGGACACAGCACAGCCCACTGTGCCTTCATCGCCACGGCTGCACGTCCTGAATCTCGTGGCACACTTTAGCCTGCTAAGCAGTCTCCGTCACCATCTTTAAAGAGACTTAAGCAGATCCACTCCTACATCTATTACAATGCAGTTAGTATTGTGACAAGGGGGGAGCAATGTCAGGAGGTTGTCTCAGGATTACATTGCTAACGTCAAGTTGTCAGACATGTGAATTGGTGATTTGATATGGGTCGAATTCCTCCAGATAGACTCAGAGAGAATAGCTGCATTACCTTAAAAGCAGTATCTGTACAGTGCCTCCAAACACACGCAAACTTTATCAGCTGACAAAACAAGGAAGTCAGTGTCATCAGCACGTCATTATGATTGGTTTCCTATAAAACCAATTAATTCAAGTGTGGATTCACAGTAATAGTTTTAATATAGCTGATCTAATTAACGAGTTATTGTGCAGAAATATGGGGAAACAACTACAAATGTGCGCTTCCCTCACTATCTGTGTTACAAAAAAGATCAATTAGAATAATACATAACATTGGATATAGAGAACATACCAACCCTTTATTAAATGACAATTATTGAAATTCAAAGATATGGTGCATTTGCAAACAGCTAAAAATATGTACAAAGCAAACTATATCCTGCTACCCAAGAATTTACAACAATTCTTCTCAACAAAAGAGGAGAAATATAACCAAAGAGGAAAATCTATTTTAAAACATTTGTATGCTCGTACAACACTAAAACCTTTATTATATATCAGTATGTGGAATTCAATTATGGAATGGATTAACCAAAGAAATCAAACAAAGCACCAATATGATTCCATTTAAGAGACTGTTCAAACTACAAGTGTTCACAAAGTACACAGAACAAGAATTATGATGAACATCTTGAAGCCTATTTTTCCTTTTTTAATTGAGACAAATATTAATTATGTATTTGATATATGTATGCTTACTATATGTTATATTATTTATTTATGTGTTCACTGTTCTGTTACAGAGAACAAGGACATTGGATAAAATTGCTATGGTATGAAAAGGGGTGAGATTAAATTAGCTCTGCTTCTTCCGACTCCTTTTCGGACGTGCTGTAATGAAACAACTGGGATTGTGTGATGCATTACATTGTATCGTGTGCATGTTCGAAATAAACTGAAACTGAATATAAATTAATTCAAGTGTGGATTCACGATACTAGTTTAATTATATCTGATCTAATTAACTATTGTGGCTAAAAACTACAACAACAACATTAGAATTAAAACATCTTTGTGCGCCTATGTGGTATCAGTTAGCCAGCCGCTAACGCTAACAGTATCAGTGCACTCAGTTTTACTTATTGTTCTGCGATTCGTAAACTTCACAACGAAGAACGAGACGGACACCTTCAATTTCTAACTCTAAAAAATATCTGGGAAAGCGGCGTCAACGAACAAAACTCCAGACCGGTAAACTTACCTTCCAAAAGTGGGTAAGTTGTGGCGAAAACTGTCAACTTTGTCAATGTTAGCAATCAACCATAACGTTGACGCTAGCTATTAGCTGCTTGGTGTAGCATAAGACAGGTGGAGACCAACGAACTACATCGAATTAGTGTTTAAAAATAAAAAGTAAAAAAAAAAAACAAACAAAAACCTCCCATCCTACACCGTACAGATTAAACAGTTAAATAAAGTTGAACAAATGGTCCGATATGAAGCTGTTCACAATGTCACACTTGTCAGCGTTGTGACTAATACGTTTGTCTGACAGCCGGTTGGACAACTCTCAAGACTGAGCAGCAGTCCAGCGGGCGGCGACGCTAATCATGTTTTGAGGGTGAGACGTAAAGATATTCGTCTTCTAGAGCTCCAGCACAACTTCGCATGCGGGTTTAGCGGCGCACTCGTTTCTACTCTGCCAATTTCTATGTTGGCTCAACGCGCATGCGTATGGCGTTATTTACTATACGTTTTTGATTAAAAAAAAATAGTTGAGCCGTACAGTCCATATAACTGGTGGCAATAAATTCAACGTTTTAGTAACCAGAGGAAGACAAAGGGTGTGTGGTTGCAACATTATACGCGTTTTTATACATTTCTCCGCGAGCTCGTGCTGGGCGCTTAATAGTGACGTCACGAGTTTGACTTTGGCATGGGCCGAGCGAGAAGGGTAACGCTATTCTAACTATATTCCCATAAACGCAACATTGGGCTGTTCACAATCGGATTTAGTTACGTTTTAATTGTCCGTGAAATTAGTTGGATGGTTATCTAGACTGTGTACACGCCAAATTCGCGAGCGCTGACTACAGCACAGCATTAGCCACATACTTGGATGATCTGCTAACATTGTTCTTGTTCCCTCCTAAACAGTATTTCTGGTAGTGATGGCGAGGCATTTGTTTTCAAAGTCGCTCTCGGGGATCATCGTGGAAAATGCGTGCTTAATGCAGCGGAAGACATTCAGGTAAGTATTCTGGTAATTTTACAAATTCGCATTTCGTTGACAGTGCATCCGGAAAGTATTCACAGCGCTTCACTGTTTCCACATTTTGTTTATGTTACAACCTTACTCATTTCTGTCCAAAAAAATCTACACAAAATACCCTATATTGACCATGTGAAAATGTTTTTCTTCTTATTTTATCAATTTTATTCAATCAATGAATACCATGAATTGATTAACGTGGGCCCTAGTGATGGGTTGATGAGGCGTCATGAAGCGTTTCGACACATTGCAAAACTGTATTGATACTGTGTCACTAAATACTGACATCTGCTGGACATTAAAAATCCCTACAGGCAACCTATGGACCGACTCAACTGACACTGATTTTATGACCTAGTATATACAATAATATTGTAATAAGTCATTGTATTTCATTTAGGATTATTTCATATCTTCATTTAAATAAAAATATATTTTTATCTTTTTTAGATACAGTCAATAAATAATGTGAACATGTATCATAACATGGAAATCTAAGAGAACGTGTTGTGAATGAGGATGCTTGTGGACTGGGATTTTTTTATTTTTTTTATTTTACACATTTTTATTTTTTTTTTTAAACAGTTTTTCCAACGTATTAAATTTTAGACGATTTCTCTTCTTAGTTATTATTTCTCCGGCTGTTGAAAAGACCCGCTCACAGGGCACAGAGGAGGCGTCAGTGCGACACAGTTTGCGTATCGGTCATGTGACCGGAACAGCTCATGATCGGTCACGTGACTTTCTAAAAGCGGTACGCGCACCGACACAGGGTTTTGCTCTATGTTGCTGGACCCATCACTAGTGGACTCCGACTTAAACAAGTTGAAAAACGTATTCGAGTGTTACCATTTAGTGGTCAATTGAACGGAATATGTACTGTACTGTGCAATCTACTAATAAAAGTTTCAATCAATCAATCAATCAAAGTTTATTTATATAGCCCTAAATCACAAGTGTCTCAAAGGGCTGCACAACCCACAACGACATCCCGCATCAGGGCAAGAAAAAACTCAACCTAATGGGATACAATGAGAAACCTTGGAGGGGACCGCAGATGCAGAGGAGTGGTCCACCCCGGGTCCTGATTTTAAACAGCTAGCGAATCATATGTTGATTGATTGATTGAGACTTTTATTAGTACCGTAGATTGCACAGGACAGTACATATTCTGTACAATTGACCACTGAATGGTATCACCCAAATAAGTTTTTCAACTTGTTTAAGTCTGTGTCCACGTTAATCAATTCATGGTATACATATATATTATCAGCATAATACAGTCATCACACAAGTTAATCATCAGAGTATATACATTGAATTATTTACATTATTTAATATATAAATATGAGTGTGAGCCACGATAATTTTTATTTACAATGTGGTCACCTAATAACCTCTCCACGCAGGAGAGGAGGGCAGAGCAGAAAAAAGACAGCAGATCAACTGGTCTAAAAGGGGGTTCTATTTAAAGGCTAGTGTATACAAATTAGTTTTAAGATGGGACTTGAATGCTTCTACTGAGGCATTAAAACTTAAAAACCAATAAATGACATGCACATACTGTAAGTATTCACAGCCTTTGCTCAATACTTTGTTGATGTACCTTTGGCATCAATTACAGTCTCAAATCGTTTTGAATATGATGCCACAATCGTGGCAAGCCTATCTTTGGGCAGTTTCACCCATTCTTCTTTGCAGCACCTCTCAAGGTCCATCAGATTAAATGGGAAGCGTTGGTTTTCATCCAAGATGTCTCTGTACATTGCTGCATTCATCTGAGTCTAGTCAGGGAGGTGACCAAAAACCTGATGGTCACTCTGTCAGAGCTACAGCATTCCTCTGTGGAGAGAGGAGAACCATCCCGAAGGACAACTATCTCTACAGAAATCCACTAATCAGGCCTATATGGTATATTGTCAAGAGAAAAGCCATTTCTTAGTAAAACGTTTGCCAACATGCACCTAGCTTGATGAGACAAAAATGTATCTTTTTGGCGTGAATGCAAGGTGTCATGTTTGAGGAAGAAACCAGGTACTGCTCTTCACCAGGCCAATACCATCACTACAGTGAAGCATGGTGGTGGCAGCATCATGCTGTGGGGATGTTTTTCAGCTGCAGAAAGTGGGAGACTAGTCAGGATAGATATGAATAAATAGGAACACCACAATCTCCAGACACACCCTGGATGAAAACCTGTAATTGCTGCCAAATGTGCATCAACAAGGTATTGAACAAAGGCTGTGAATACTTATGTACAGTACATGTGATTTGATAGTTTTAATACATTTGCTAAACATAACATTTTAGAATTTTGAGGATAAAAATTAATTTATTTCATTTTGGAATAAGACTAACATAACAAAATGTGGAAAAAGTTAAGCTCCGTGAATACTTTCTGAATGCACTGTGAGTTATAGTGACTTTTTTGTTGTAATTTTATTCCATCAAGAGTATTTTAACATTAATGTCATTTTGATTGTGCACCAGCATATGCACAACTTACATTGTGTGTTGCATAGCTTTCCAAAGTGTTTATATTGTTATACTATATACACTACTCAAACATAATTAAAGAGAAAAGAATGGAGTATGTGAAGAAGAAATAAATACTAAAAAGCAAATGAGTTACAAGAAAAAAAAGTACAGTATACAGCACACGTGTCAAACTCAAGTTTTTTTCTGATATGGTACTTGGTGAAAAAAGTTTTAGAACCACTGCACTCAATAATTAATGCAGGCAGTGATGGGCAGTAACACGCTACATGTAGCTAAGCTACGTAGCTTGACTACATTTTCCAGTAGCTTTGCTACTTTTTTAACGAGTAGCTTAGCTATTTTTAGTTCCATGTAGCGAAGTAGCTTACATCAACGCTACAAGCTGCAAAAAGAGAAAATGGACTGTGAATCCAGGCCAAAAAAATAAGGAGAAAATACAATGACCTGGATGAATGAGAACATCCATCCATACATACGGAGAAAATCCATGATTGGTTGGTGTTCGTATGTTGAGTTACAATTGGCTAAGGCTAGGGCGAAATATTACGGACTGGCCAATCAGAGGCAAGATAAAGCGGGTCATCAAAACCAGGAAGCAAAATCATAACAATCACGCACTCATGTCACATGGCGACAAGGGAGTCAGAGACAGAAGGATGCTTCAAGCTGACCACTCAAAAAAAAAAAAAACTTACTTGAAAATGGTAGAGGGATTCTCTCCTGCAGATTAGATGTTTCCTTTAGTGATGAATGACGTGCAGGAAGTCCACAATAACGTGTGTCCTTGTCTTTATATAGACAAATGTATACATTTGGAGAAAACAATGCCCACAACCTTAGTTTTTAGTTGTTTGCTCTAAACCAAAATCATAACTGATCTCTTCATTTTAGACGTTCAACACACATTTAGGAACACACATTAAGTTGAATCATTAGAAGTTTTACTGCACATAACCACTACCAACTGTTCCCAAACAACACACAAGTCATTGTTTTTTTTTGTCAAGACATAGATTGATGCTTTTTCTTTAATGTAGGCAGAGAAATTAATAACATAAGGGTGGGCCAAAAAAAAAAAAAGGCAAACTAAAAACATACATACAGTGGGGTGCAGGGACCCTTAGAGGTAGTTGTAGGGTGTGCCCAGCTAAGATTAAATAGTAATGTACCAGATGTGGCCCACGAAAGCCTGGAATTAGTCTTTTTTCACTAAATGTATTCAACTTTCTATTTTGATAGAAAATAATAATGTACTGCAAGGAATATAACATTTTTAATTTGAGCTAATATTACATTTCAAACATTTTTGACGTTAAAATTAAAATAAGTACTTAAATATCGCCTTGACTCGTAATTTTAAAGCAAGTTATCTATAAAATTGTGCACTGTTAACATTTTTACGGTAAAAACAAAACTGGTAACGTTTTTCCATGCACAGTAAAACAATCAGATTTTACAGTGAAAGCTGTGGTACGGTTTTTCCATTTACAGTATATGCTGGAAAAAAATCTTACATTTTTTCGTAAAATTTTGGCAAATGAGCCGTCAGTTTTTATACTGTAAAATCTACATATATATTTTTAGTGTATGTAAAAAAATATATAATTGTGTAATATCATGGGGCAATTTATATATTATTCACTGTTACAAGCGGCCCTCTGAGGGCAGCCGTAACTTGCCATGTGGCTCTCAATGAAAATGAGTTTGACACCCCTGGTATAGCTTGTGCAATGTTTAAGTAAAATTAAGAAATACAAGTAAAAAGTATATACAATAACGTAAGAGTAGATAGAAAGAATAAGAATTAATTGAAATAAATATAATTTAAAAAGTAGATATTAAGAAAAATAGATCCAGGAGTGAAAAAATTGATAGACACATAATTCACAAAAAATGGTGGATATAGATTAAGCAGTGATGAAGGAAAAAAAAGTGTTATCAATAAAATATTAAGGACATGAGTTAATTATTGCACAAGGCTACTGTAGTTTGTACAGTGTTAAGAAAAAAGAAGGAATACAAATGTTTTAAATAATCAAGTAAGCCAAAATGTAATAGAATTGTGACTATTGTCCCAGCATCCTGTCCTATAAACTCTCTTAAATGTGTTTGTCCTTATAGTCTGTCTGCTGTGGCAGCTGCCATTCAGAAGATGACCAGAGTGAGAGTTGTGGACAACAGCACACTTGGAAGTACAGGATACCGTCGGCCGCCAAGAGTGATCCATGTCTACACCAAGAATGGTATCGGAAAAGTTGGAGATAAAGTATTGCTGGCCATTAAAGGACAGAAGAAGGCAGCGCTTATCGTCGGTCACAAAATGCCCGGAAAACCAATGACTCCACGCTTTGATTCAAATAATGTCGTTCTGCTCGAGGAAAACGGGAACCCGACAGGAACAAGGATTAAGGTCCCCTTACCCACACATTTACGTAAATTGGAAGGGGACTACTCAAAGGTGTTGGCAATCGCAAATTCTTTTGTTTGAAAGACCAATTTCTCCACTTGTCAGTCATTTTGTGAATTACATAACTGTAAGTATGGTAACAGGCTGAAGTTTTGTTGACACTGCTCTCTGTGCTTACAATAAATATGGCCTTTACCGTAAATGCATGTAGGTCAACTTAATGTTATGATGAACACAATGAACAAACTTGAAAAAGAGTGATGTTAATGGTAATATTTATTGAAGGCACAACACACATTCTCAACACAAAACACAACTGGCACATTTTTAATAGGTAATGACAGGTATAAGGCATTCAATATTGAGATCCCTGTGAATATTAGCGACAGTGTTTCTCAATGTGAGGCATCTTTGCTAGCAGCTTCAACTAAAAAAAATCAGTGCAAAATGAAACCTTAAGGTCAAACTTCATACATTAGCTGCTTGTTTTCAGAACAGAAAAAACCTATTAATACAGAATAAATCACAAGATCAAGTCTGTACTGCCATCTACTGATGAAAACTTGAATTAACACTGCTGGAAAAAAAAGAAATGTCAAATGAGTTGGTAAAACTTAACATGAGTACATGATATTGGTTAGTAGAACCCATACAGTCACTATTTAAAGCCCTACATAAAGTTTCAATACATTTTATTTAGCAGGCTTTTTAAAGATCACCAACCCAAAACATAGAATGTTATTAGCTATCACCATGCAAATAACTTGAGATTCTGTGGCTATACATATTACTCGTGCAGGACATAAGTGACAGTTAAGCTGCATACTTTAGGTTTGCATAGATTCTAAGTGTCTGTTGGGAGACACCTGGCCTGAAAGGACTTTAAGGATGTGTGTGTGTGTATACAGCTTCTTTGCTACTTTGGGTATGCTTAAGTGAGAAATGTTACTAGATTATCAAGGCTGAGCGTTAAAACAATCATGGTAGTCTGCAGGGCGCTGAGTCTGCCGTCCTTCACCTGGTAGGTGTACAGTTGTCTTCAACCACACATAGTCATGTAGAGCCACTAGCAATGAGATTTGAGAGGGATAAAGTGAGAAACGTTGGGTGTAAGTGTTGCAGGGTATTATTAAATGTTATGCGAAAAAAGTGACATTTTTATTGTTAAAGCAGTAATATGTCTGTTTATGACCAAATGTGAAAAAGCTCTATTATCTTCCGCATGTATTTGTTCCGCTGTTGAGAGCAGGTTTGTGCAACTTTCTGAATTACACTGGGGATTCCAATTCAATTCCATGAATTTGAATTGAGGTTTCATACAACTTCCCCTTGGGGATTAATAAAGTACTATCTAATCTAATCTACAGGAAGTATAACTGTAATCGTAGTTTGAATTGAAGGAAGCTGAATTTAAATTCTACGAATGTAGATGTATTCCAGAATCATGTTTTACAGTATATTACTGTGTCCTTAATTTTCCATTGCTGCTGGATGTTGGCCATGTGCAGAATTACAGTGTGTATGTAAAAAGTGGTTAAAGCACATAATGGCCTTTCATTAGCATTTAAAATACTAACACACAAATGACAAGTAAGGGTTACCCGAAGCACTTTTAAACTGTCAATTTTAGGATTAAGGTTAGGCAAGACGCTTTGAATACAATATTGTATGACCTCCGACTAAAATTGTTTGTGAGTTACAGAAACAGTTAAAAGTAATTATATGATAATTAAATATAAAAATAAATATGAAAACATGTTTTTGATAGGGGATAGGCACAAGGAGGAGGAAACAAAATGTTAAAGGGGAACTGCACTTTTTTGGGGAATGTTGCCTATTCACAATCATGAAAGACATGACGATGGATGCTATTTTTATTTTTTTTGCATTCTCAATATTAAATAAATGCGATCAAAAGTTCACTTATAATGGAGGCGCACAATTCTGCCTATAAAGCCCTTAAAAAAACATTCTAACACCTCCATTAAGGTTTTATATAAATGATGTAAATATATATGTAATGTAGTAACAGGCACATCTATAATAACTTTTAATATTTTGATTTGATATTTTGATCATTTTGATCATTTTAAGCATATGCGGTGCACTTGCAAAATGGCGCCCCCCGTGGCTGACGTCTTTGCATCGTCCTCCCGACAACAACTACGTTTTTTATTTATTATAGTCCTAATTTGCATCCTAAATGCAAAGTTTTTGCACGCAACAGAGATGCAATTCTGGACGTCGGAAAAGCTCACCATGAGCTCACTTATAGCCTGACGGACTTCAACTTTCTGCTACGACGAGACCCCGCTAACCACAGCCACACCAAAACAACAACAACAAAGCGGCGGGGCAAGAGAGCGGGGATATATGCTAGGCTAAAGGCTAGAGCTACACGACCACCACTACCTAGCCTGCTGCAAGCTAACGTGCGCTCGCTTGACAACAGGCTGGATGAGCTGAGAACCAGGATTACATCCCAGCGTGAACTGAGAGAATGCTGTGCTCTTATTTTCACGGAAACCTGGCTTTCGGACAACATCCCAGACTTTGCTATCCAGCTAGCAACGCACTCAGTCTACCGTGGAGACTGGACAATGGCTTCAAAAAAGGCGAGAGGCGGTGGCGTCTGTGTTTACGTGAGTAACAGCTGGTGCTCGGACGTACAGGTGGTTGAAAGACACTGCTCGGACAAAATTGAGTTTTTGATGGTGAAATGCAGACCATTTTACCTGCCAAGGGAGTTCTGTGCAGTGTTTATACTGTCTGTTTACATCCCGCCACGGGCGGACTCCACAACAGCGCTGAAGCTGCTGCATGACGTCATCAGTAAACAAGAGACCGCACACCCCGATGCTGCGTTCACTGTAGCTGGGGATTTTAACCACCGCAATCTAAAGAGTGTCCTCCCGAAATACCATCAGTATGTGAACTTTCCTACTAGGGAGAAAAACACTCTGGACCAAATATACTGCAACGTGAGGGGAGCCTACAAGGCTGTACCCAAACCACACTTTGGACTATCTGATCACATCTCAGCTTTTCTATATCCAGCGTACAGACAGCGCCTAAAGCAAGCCCCCCCAGTGAGTAAGACTGTTAAAGTGTGGAATGAAGACACTGAACTAGTGCTTCAGGACTGCTTTGGGGGTACAGACTGGGACATGTTCAAAACTGCTGCTCAGAGGGATGACGGTACTGTGGACATAGAGGAATATGCTTCCAGTGTAACTGGCTACATCAGCACGTGTGGAAAACATTGTTCCCACAAAACAATACAAGATATACCCAAACCAAAAACCCTGGATTAACTGTGATGTTCGGTCCAAGCTACATGCCCGCTCCACTGCATTTGTCTCAGGCAACGCTGAGGACTACAAGAAGGCCAGATATGACCTGCGTAAATTCAGTATTGTCCCACAAGGCCAAGGGACAATACAGACTAAGGCTGGAGGGATTCTACTCCACCACAAGGGGGGTCGCAAACAGCCAACGCTCACTGCCAGATGAGTTGAATGAGTTCTACGCCCGCTTCGAGGTCCTCAACACCAACCAACACAGAGGGGTTCTAACCACGGAGCGCACGCAGGATTCACCACTCACTGTGACAACAGCAGAGGTACGTACAGTTCTGAGGAGAACAAACCCACGGAAGGCAGCTGGCCCAGACAACATCCCTGGCCAGGCCCTGAGGGTCTGTTCATCAGAGCTGGCTGACGCACTTGCTGACATATACAACTTGTCACTAGCACAAGCTGTTGTGCCCACCTCCTTCAAGACCACCACCATCGTGCCCCTGCCAAAGAAAAACACTGTGACCTGTCTGAATGACTATCGCCCTGTTGCACTCACCCCAATAGTGATGAAGTGCTTCGAGAGGATAGTCATGTCACACATCGAGAAGACCATCCCAGACACACTGGACCCTCTACAGTTTGCCTACCGGCAGAACCGGTCCACTGAAGATGCAATCAACACCGTCATCCACACCACCCTCACCCACTTAGAGGGCAAGGACACCTATGCCAGGCTATTATTCATCGACTACAGCTCTGCTTTTAACACGGTCATCCCACAAAAACTCACTGCTAAACTCCTCACTGTTGGCCTGACACCGGCTCTCTGTGACTGGGTCCTGAACTTTCTCACAAACCCGCCCCAGTCAGTCAGAGTCGGCAACCAGATATCAGGCACAAAGGTTCTAAGCACAGGGACCCCCCAAGGCTGCGTGCTGAGCCCCTATTGTACACCCTTTTCACACACGACTGTGTGGCCTCCCAGAACAACACCAGTATCATCAAGTTTGCAGATGATACTACGGTCGTCGGACTGATCACCGGGGGAGCTGAGGCAGCATACAGAAGGGAGGTAGCGGAACTGGTGGCCTGGTGTCAGGATAATAATCTCTCCTTGAACACAGACAAGACCAAGGAGATGATTATTGACCCACGGAGAAGGAGTGCACAGTACACACCTCTGTACATAGGGGGGACAAAGGTGGACAGGGTGAAAACCTTTAAATTCCTCGGGACCCACATCAGCGAGGACCTCACCTGGGATCACAACACCCAACAAACAATAAAGAAATCCCAGCAGCGACTGTACTTTCTAAGAAGGCTGAGAAAATTTGGCATGCCACCCAAAATTCTCAGCAACTTCTATAGAAGTACGGTTGAGAGTGTCCTTACCAGCTCCATCACGGTCTGGTATGGAAACTGCACTGCTAAGGACAGGAACGCACTCCAGCAAGTGATTAAAACTGCTCAGTACATATCAGGAGCAGCCTTCCCCTCACTACAGGACATGTACTCTACCAGGGCCACCAGGAGAGCACACAACATCATAAAGGACAGTACACACCCCCAGCACAGTCTCTTCAGCCTCCTACCATCAGGCAGACAATACAGGAGCCTGAAATCCAGGACTACGAGACTGACAAACAGTTTCTACCCACAGGCTATCAGGCTTGACAATGCTAACTTGTAAATGCTAGCTACCCCCCCGTTTTACTTTTATCTTTTTGAACAAAAGACAGCTACCATGACCACCCCTGAACTGTGAACCATCACTGTAGACACTTTTCACCTTTGATCACTAAAGACACTTTAACTGCTGCTGTGACCCAAGGTCACCTCCATATTTATACTGTTGACTGTCAATCAGAATGTGCAATAATGTAATGTTACTTACTGTGTCTTGTATATACATTTTTATTTGTATTTTTATTTTAGCTAAGTACCGTGTGACTTGTTGAAGGGTGGACTAGCATAGTAAGATTTTCATTGTACGGCAAACTGTTTAACTGTGCATATGACAATAAACAATCTTGAATCTTGAATTAATTTAAAAACCGCATCACAATGTTTACATTGTTTTCCCTTCAATACTGATTATTACTCACTGCATACTTCATGAGAGCCAACAAACCTAATAAAACATCACTTACTGTGCAACGTCTGCCGTCATTAGGATGCAGACTGCTAGGATGTTCATATATTCCCATTTAGATGAAAAATGTCTCATAATCCTCACCAAGAAAGGGGGTGGGGGTCGGGGGGAACACGCGTCTTTTCTTGTCGTCCTTGCCAGTTTTGGGTCCTAAATCGCTGTCAAAGTGTACCAACTTCTCGGAATACCTACTCAGATGTCTCATGCCCAGGTGAGATGCATGATTTATGATCTAGAATAAACTTACAGGGAACAATGAAGCGAGAAAGCAGCAGACCACTCGATGATGTAAACAAATGGAGACACGGAAGTCGCTATATCGTTCGTCTGCGTTAGCGGTTATAGTAACAATATCACTAATACTTGGTTAATATTGAAGTCACAAAATGTAAATGTAGTATCGTTGGCGGTTTTTGAATGGTTATTTGTTGGATTTTATGGGCGAAAAAGAGAATAAGCAGACTTTTATTTACAAGTTGGGACGCTTTTAAAAAAATCCATTCTTTGTCATGTCTTTCATGATTGTGAACGAGAGGCAATATTTAAAAAAAAGTGCAGTTTCTCTTTAAGGTTCTAATGTATTTATATTAACTACATTTGATGAAATGATATTGGGTTTATTGTGACTCATGGATATATTTATATATGATATGTATCCTGTATTTATAGACCAAATATTAAAAAAGGTCATGGTGTATTGTATTGATGATAAAGAATCAGATTAATATTAATATCATATCGGAGTGGCGAGGCAGGACATTATAAGCCATTGCTTCTTCCTGCTCCTTTTTGGACACACCATGTTTTGTTATTATTTTTACTATTGTTTTTTTTTTTTTTTAAACATATTGTATTGGAGAAGCTAGATTTGTTTTTGTGTTCAAAATAAATGAAAGAAATGAGAAAATACATTAAACAATACAAAAGGACCGTAAAAATAAAACGTACCTCTGTTAGAGTCAGTTCAGCCACTCCTGATGTCTCTTTGTCAAACTGCTTGAAAGACCCTGTGGAAAATGTCATTAATAAGTTAATTGCTTAAAAAAATGTGTCCGCATGTGTAAAATAACATGACGGCTGGCACTCACTGAACATGGCCTCAAGCTTCACTAGGCAACAGATGAAGTTATCAAAGTCAATCATCTCATTCTCTGCATACCGGGCTACAAGAATCTGGTTCAGTTTGTTGTTTAGTTTAAAACCTGCAAAGGATGGGGACAATCATATAAAAGGTAATATAAAGATAATTATTCAATATATGAAAAAAAGAGTGAACATTTGCACCTGCTCCCTCCACAGCCAGTCGCATCTCATATGAACTCATTGCACCAGACTTGTCAAGATCGAACTGTCTAAAAACAAGCTGTAAATAAAATATAAACATATGGTCAGTGTAGTTAAAATGCTTGTCACGCACATTTAACATTAACACTAACCAGCCACTTTCGGATCTTATTCCAAAGAATCTGGAACTCCAACAGCCCCAGACGAGCACTTCCATCCTTCTGATAAAACATGGTGTTATGGTATATAACAGCAATCAGTACAACGCTAACATATTAACACAGTCACAGTAGACATGCTTTTGTATTCATTCCTGAGGATACATCCATGAGGTTGACCATGGTTCTGCATGATTCCATACTAAAGCCATCCGTCTTCAGATCTTTGTCTAAAACAAAACAAACTTACCATAAGTGGAGGTACACATTCCTTCCAGGAAATACATTATATACACTACAATGGAAACAGGCTACAGATGCATTGTCAAGTCTTACGCTACCAATCCATCACTGAAAATATTAAAAAAACTCACGACGGCACATGACTCTGTTTAGAATGGTCCTCAGCTCCCGAATGGAAATCTCCATGTCCTGACAGACATATAAATGATTTTATTTAAAATATTACTTTGCCTTACACATGGTACCAGCATAACTGTGTAAATGTTATATAATATGCATAATAGTAATAATGATAATACATGCTTATAAGCTGAATTGGTTCTGTGACAGAGCTCTTAACAAAAAACAATTGTATCGCAACTCAACTAAAATCAATTTAATCAGTGCTTAGCCCCCCAAAACATAATTTTAACAAGAGAAACTAACCTTTTTGATTAAAAAATATTGCAATAAAAAATAGGCCTGTCAAAGTTAACACAATAACTGTATGCTATATGTTTCTATAACAGTGCTAATTTTTTTAAAACTCGCGATAAACGCGCATGCTTCCTGACTCCTTTTTTGACCTTCGGTCCATTTTGTAGCGGAGGAAAACATAATGGCGTTCAGTTACTGTTGAGCCATGAGCTGGAAAAAAGCGAGCAGAAATGCACAAAGAAAAGTGGACATTATGGAAATCCCCTGTTCAAAGCCATGGCAGGTCGTTCTCCCGACATCCATCCATCCATCCATTTTCTACCGCTTATTCCCTTTTGGGGTCGCGGGGGGCGCTGGAGCCTATCTCAGCTACAATCAGGCGGAAGGCGGGGTACACCCTGGACAAGTCGCCACCTCATCGCAGGGCCAACACAGATAGACAGACAACATTCACACTCACATTCACACACTAGGGCCAATTTAGTGTTGCCAATCAACTTATCCCCAGGTGCATGTCTTTGGAGGTGGGAGGAAGGGAACCCACGCAGTCACGGGGAGAACATGCAAACTCCACACAGAAAGATCCCGAGCCTGGGATTGAACCCCAGACTACTCAGCAACTTCGTATTGTGAGGCAGACGCACTAACCCCTCTTCCACCGTGCTGCCCATGTTATGGTTTCGATATTTATTTTTACATATTTACTTTGTAGTGGATTAGGCAGCAGCAATCTCACCTGAATACTTTCCAAAGTTTGCCGCGTTTTTGTATCTTTTGCAAATGTACTACTTTCGCGAGTGTCCAAATGTAAAATTAACAGCAGGTCTCCACAGGCGTCCAGAAATGGTAGAATTTTCTATTTCAGTTGCCGGTACACAAAAATGTTTACTTTGGGATGTGTCGGGGCAAACAAGATGGAGGTGAATCAACTGTGTTTACAATAACATGAAAAGACAATTATATCTTCGATCACCATGAGACAACATCATTGGAAGAACTGCCTGATAGCGCACTTTGCCACTTGCAGAGAGGTGGAGTTTTACTTCCGTGTTAGGATTACGGTTGCGTGCACTGATAACATAAGATGTTATCTTATGATAGTGAATTTGATTTATATAGCATTTTTTTAGTGGCTCAAAGCGCTTTACATAGTTAAACCCAATATATACATGTTTAAGCTACATTTAACCCAGTGTTGGTGGCACTGGGAGAAGATGGTTAAGCGTCTTGCCCGAGGACACAACAGCAGTGACTAGGACTAAGACGAGGAAGCAGGAATCAAACCTGGAATCCTCAGGATGCTGGCACGGCCACTCTACCAACCGAGCCACCCCGCCCCACACTAACTGCTTAAGTAAGATGGAATAAAAGCTCAGCAGAAAAGACGGTAAGCAGGATGTCTCGAGTTATTTTTATCTGAGACTTTCACATCGTCAAAACATGTCAAGACACCTCTTGTCATACCAACCACACAGTTCTGGCTTCACAATAATAGTGCTATGCATCAAATCCGGTCTAACTACCGTAACAAAATTAAAATCGTCTTACATTACCAGCATGCTTTGTCAAAGATGTTTTGTAATGTAATCTGTGATATATTTTCCTAAATACATGTTTTCTGGCAGATTGACAGGAAGTGTGTATTATTTTATAACCTGTACTCATTGAAGGTTTAGCAGGCTGAATATTACATTTTATTAATAAATAGAGAAGGTTAACATATTGTCATGCAGAAATATGAATACCATTAACTTGTACAAGATGTGATGTACAGAGTATGAGACATTTATTTAGGTAGAAATATCACAGATTACATTACCAAACATCTGTGACAATCAAAACATGATCATAACAATCCATATTGTGTGTTATTAGTGTGTGAAACTGGTATCTGAACACACAACAATTATATTTGTGATCAATCGCATTTAATTTTGAGTTAACTGTGTACAAACTGCTACTATCCATCCATCCCTTTTCTACCGCAGGTCCTTCTCACGGTCATGGGGGGTGCTGGAAACTATCTCAGCTACTAATCGCGATTAAATATTTTAATGGTTTGACAGCCCTAATAAAAGACAATACTATTGAATGTACAATTTAATGTAATATGATAATGTACAGAATGTATCTTGAACAAAGGACTTTGTCAACACACCATCAGCAGCTTCTCCATATTTTCATGGATAAATATGTTTGCAGTTTGTATATTATTTCAACATTCAAGGTTGGCATTAGAAGTTGGCGACACCCTCTGTTATGTTTTTGATTTTTTCTTTAATTCAATAAATAACATCTGCCTCTTTACAGCAGTGTCCTTTACACTCCCTTTCTTCCTTCTCATTACTGGAAAACAAAGTTGTGTCCATCTCTAGCTTTAAGCTAGTGCTAGCGAGTAAGACCAGATGTTTTGGTCTAGAATTACGGGGTTCACTGTAACACAAATTTTTACTTGCAACTTAAAACATAACAATTAGCCAAGAGACATCTCCCATCTCAAAACACTCATAAGTTGGGGCACTCTGAAGTTGAGGTACCACTGTAATAATATACTGTACATGTGAGTAGTAACAAAATGACAAATGTGTTAAAGCCTACCTCTCCTGCTAGTTGGGCAAACATTGATTTAAAGGATTCATCAATGTCATCTTCAGTTACTTCATCCTGTAGGGAAAGTAGTTTAATATTTAACAACATTATGTAGTAAATTAACAGATCTGTTAAAATTCCTTCCGATGTGTATCACATACGTCTTCTCCGAAATCCGCAGAGATTTCATCGTCAAGCTCTCTGCAAGTAACAATTAAATTATTATTTGCTGTCTATTCGTAGAGAATGTCCTTTGAAGCAAAACGGTGAGGAAAAAACACATACTCCGTTTCGGATTGCTTCTCGGTGAAGACTCGGAGCACAAAGTCGGCCTCTTTACCCGGCTCAAAGGTGGAGGGAACGATAAGGTACTCTCCGGGAGGAAGACGGAGTCGTGTGCTCACCTCCCGCAGGTTAATGAAAGTCTCGGAGCGAGCGCACGATTGATTGCTCAGGAAGAAATTCTTTTTCAGATGAACATTCTGGCAGCCTCGAAACTGAAGGAAGGAGGAAACTAGGTAGGTCATTTACAATCACACGCACTGGATGGACATTGAACTTTTTTTTTTTTCTTTCTTAGTAAAACTGTATGAAATTTATGAAATTCAAAGCGGTTATTTACAAAAAATATATATATATATTTTAAATATCCAACATCTAATTACTATTAGAAAGATATTATTTAATGACATAGCTGTTGGAGTTTTCAGAAGCGTAAAACTGCACTGCATTATATTAGGAGAGGTCTTTAATATTTTAAGTAAGGTGACTCAATATTTTACTTGGATACTCTTGCAAACTACAAACACAACAATTAACACTCTGTAATCAAAGTCTTTATGACACTATTGATGCTGGCTTACCTCCTCTGGAATCTGCAAGAACACATAAAAGACAAAAATGGAACATTAAGTCGAATTAATAACACCGAGAGCAACACTATGATAGTCGCCACTCTTACCTCATACAGCGCAAAGCCGATGGTGTGCATATCCTGACCTTGACGCCGATACTTACGGCGGTCCTTCTGCATCAGAGCTACCAAGAAACTACAGGCAACGTCCTCATCCTCCGGGTCGTCATCTTCCTCCAGCAATGTGATCTTGTACTGAGGGTTGATCCAGAATGTGTCTGCAAGAGTTGCGGCGCTGGTGTGAAGACCATCTACTTAAAAATAAGCTTGTTTAAGAAACGGGGCTCACTAGGATGGTTCCTGCAGCCTCCGGATGTGCTGCCTTTCCTCCATGTGCCGTGAAACTTGATGGTGTTCCAGTGGCTCAGAGTGTCCTCCTTTAGAGCGTCAGGGGTCAGGTTGCAGATTTCAAGACGGGAAAACTGCCTGAGAAACTCACTGAAGGCCATCCTGGATGAAAAGAAAAAAGATGATAGAATTGCAGTCAAAATGAGTATGATGACTTTTTAGAATTTATCTATTCTGTAAATGAGGATATCAATACCCATCTGCTAGAAGGAAAAAAAAAAACCTAACTGTGGACTTACACTTGTTTAACCCTTTATAAAGGCACTCGTTTTAAACTTCAAAAAAATGTCCAGACATTAAAGGACTAAAAAACATTTGTAATAATTGACATACTATTTATCACAGGACTGAGCACAAAACTACTGGTACAGTCAATGTGGAAAGATAGTATCAGCATTTTATGAGAACAAGGAGGATTTCTGGCAAAGGACAGTTTCCTTTACATTATGACATGTATAAATGTGAAAGTAGATTAACTATGACGGCCCACAGCCACACTGCTTTGCACTCAGGTTAATTTGTGCCATCACACTACACTACCGTAACTCCCCTGATTTTTGTGTACAGGTACCTAGTAGTAATTATGTTTATGGCATTAATCATCTGACAAGAATGGACAAATGTTATACAATTATAGTTCTATTCCCAGTGTCATCAAACAATTACATTTTAAATTCAGATTAAACAGTGCAGATGTGGATTTATTTTGATTACCACAATGAAATACAGTATTCGTTTTAATTTAAATGGTGTAAATGGTGTCAAAGAGGCGCAAGAAGGAAAAGAATATGTATGCATTTAAGGTATTTATTAAAAAACTTTAACATCATGTTCATGTTTAAAAAAAGAAAAAGTATGCCTTAGTTTTTGCGTGATTGTGTTTATTATCAATCAAACTTAATCATGGGGGGAAAACCCTACCTCTTGCCTTACGCATTTTTCGCCACTAGGTGGAGGTAAAAATGATATATCGGCATACTTTTTATTTTTTCATGGGTTCATCTCATGGGTTTATTGCCTTCCAGTGAAGCCCATCCATCCATCCTTTTTGTACCGCTTGTCCCATTTTGACTTAAATGACCAAAAATAGTTCTCTGCCCTTTAAAGACCAACACTAATCCTAACCTCAATCTAATATTTAATATTAGTTGTTCGTATAAAACAAACTCATACTCTTTTATTTTACAGTAACACTTACCAGAACTCTCCATCTTCCATCCTCAGATGCAGGTCCTCTCGTTCGGATGGGTCAATTTGTTCCCATTCGGAGGAACTAAACAGAGAAGTGGTCAACAACATATGATAGGATAACCGTTGAATAAAAAAGAACAATATCAATATAGATTGATTTACTTGTCACTCCAGGCGCCGGTCCACTCCACCTGGCCCCAAGGATTACGAATTCGGATTAAATGCTCCAGTCTTCCACGGTAGTCCACCTGTGTGGCAACGAAATGATGGGTAACCTCCAACCTTGAATGCCAACAACCGCTGCGTTTCATGCAGGCGTACCTCTTTCAATCCAGTGACTGAATAGGCATGGCCTTTCACCAGCTTCTTGAATGTTACAGCTTCCATGTCAAAAGCACTTGTGATCTATTATGAAAAAAGTATACACAGAGTGTGAATTAACATGGAAAGAAACATTATGAAAGTGTTTTCAATGTGAACGGCAACAGCTTCATTGTAAAGCTATAAGACTAATTTACAGAAGGTCTGCTTGATAGATAACAGGCGTAACTCTCACTCCATTACGCCTTAAGTCAACAATCATGCAACATGGACTGGAAGCAGCCACCACCCATGCATAATAAATCAAATGCATAATTAATATAACAAACCACAGTATTACTGCATAGAACCGATTGTGTGAGTCCAGTGGGAGTCATTGTATTTTCGATTGAATTAATCATTGTTTTTTTGGAAATGGGAGCAACTCACAAGAGACATTTGTAAACATTTAAAGTCAATAAAAAGCTAAAATAACTCAACTTCATTGAGGCCAAACCCAAAACAGAAAGTGCCACTGTATTTGCTTTTCGAGCAGGTTCATCGAGGTGGAATAAGGGATAGACTGTGCCACTAATATACTGTATACTGGGGAGGGCTTTACACACAAAACAACGAATATGGGGAAATAAATTCCCCAATCACACCTATTAAATGTAAACTGGTTATGTAGTCACTATATTGAAGGAGATAAAAATGTATTTTAATTCTTTATGTGCAGCTCAGTATACCACATGATCAACACCACAAGGATTGATCTTCAAAGGGCACTCGAGAAACATGCGCTTGTATTTTTTAGTCTTTTTCATACTTTTAGTTCAAACTGCTGGAAAGTAACTAAATAGCTCACGTGCCGTTTAAAAAGGTCCTCAAAACGTTTAATCAAAAGTAAACCAAAACATGGCTAAGAAACGCAATCATTTTGTGTGTGCCCTTTGAAACTGTAAATAACAATACATTTTCTTGAATAACTTAATACAAAGAGGAATACATAACCATACTAATTTCCATGTAGGTGAAGTAAAAAGGTAAGAGCTTGTCAACAGGTGTCCAACTCCTGGCCTGTGGACCATATAAAAATCAACACGCAGCCGGGCCGAATTGGAAAACTTCAAAAAATAAAAAACCCAAATTACTGTTGGATCACCACCACATCTCTATCTCTTACAAATAACAATATAGGCCACAATTATATTTTTAGGATGCATTACTCTAACCATTCTTACAGTACTATGAGTGTCACATTACCACCAAAAGTAGCAATAATTTAATTCTACACAACTAAAAACAACACTTCAACTAATGGTTGTATGACATCGCATTGTTACATTATCTTGGTAAAGTTGGAGCGCTGATTTACCACAAGCCTAATTTTGAGAGTGTGTCAATTAACCAAAGTTTGACATTTCTGATGGCCTAGTTTCCTGGAAGGCAACATTATAGTTGAACACTTACATCAATTGAGCAGCCCAGCAGAGAGCCCCTCTCTAAAGCTTTGCCCATGATCTTGTATAGATCTCTCGGAGCTTTACCGAGATCGTAACTCTCAGACACGCCCCCTGTGAAGTCCTCGAAACCTTCAGTGGTGCTTCCTCCCGACAGAGCCTCATAGGAGCCATTCAGCCTGATAGAAAGAAAAACAAAATACTCTTACTGCTCAGCAATATTGACGGGAAACTGCAGCACTTCCTGATGCGTTGAGATTTACACTTCGTTCTTACAGTACATGCACTCAGCTTAATAATTTAAAGCCGGCGCATGCTTCTAAAATACCTACTTGGCATAAGCTTTCTCCAGCAAGGCACTCCAGAACTCATTGCCCTCCGCAGAATGGACAAACATCAGCTCGCTCTCTTTGACAGGCAGTCGATCATCTATGACAATATCTACCCAGTCGCCAAACTGCCAGAACTATTAAAACAATTAAAAGTTATCAACGGCATCCACCAGTCGACACAAAAAAGAAAAAATGTATGTCCCTAATGTACCTGAAAGTGGAAAATTCCAGCATAGTTATCTTGGAAGGACTGGCCATGTGGTACAACACGGTGGAGCAGCTTATCGTTTAGGGTGAGAGAGCCAATAGCTGCCAAGAGCCAGCAGTCTCCTACAAGGAAGGACATGAAATTACAGTAAATGCTCAACGCCATTGTTCAATTAATCGGCCTCCTGGTAGTTTTAAGTTATATATGATACGTTTAAAAAAAATTGAAATAACAGCCGCTGTCCAATTATTGTCTGCTTCTTATCCGCTTTGTGGCTTATGTGAATAAAACATTTACTGAATTTTGGAATCACAGACTTTCATTTGTAGTAAACATATTTGTTTTGCTTTTCATGTTTTTTGCTCATCTTTTTGTTTTAACCATAAAAAAGACATGTGTCATGGCCAATGAGGCTGCACGATTTTGAGAAAAAACCTAATTGCCATTTTTCTCTCTAAA
This sequence comes from Nerophis lumbriciformis, assembly GCF_033978685.3. Lineage (NCBI taxonomy): Eukaryota > Metazoa > Chordata > Actinopteri > Syngnathiformes > Syngnathidae > Nerophis > Nerophis lumbriciformis. The sequence goes on from NC_084549.2 coordinate 27,183,688, forward strand.
ATTGCGATTCGATTTGTGATTTTTTAATTTTTTAATCATGAAAATGCCTAAAACTGCAAAAATAACGACTGAAGGAAGACATGTTACTTTTAGACTGTCAATCAACATATTCTTGTCTCAAGGTGCCACACATTGGAACAATATGCAACACTCTAAAAAATATTTGGCTTTAGGCAGACAGACTCAGACTTTTTCTCTACATCAGTGGTCACCAATTTTTTCGAGGCCGAAATCTCTGGTCTCTCTGGACAATTACTTTACTTTAATTAATTTTATTAATTTTTTATTTTTTTTTACACATTATCCTTTTTTAAACAGCTCAACACAAAAAGAACAAAAACAAGCTTTTAAAGACAATACAAAAAATTACCAGCAATGAGTCTTGCCAGAATTTGTATTTTGTAGGAATACAGAATTTGTATTCCTGCTGTAGGAGCACTTGCATTCAGAGGAGGAGCTACACCTCCATGTGTAGATACCAGATTCATGCATTAGTAACACAAAATGTGGATTGTTACTATCATACTTTGATCGTCAAAGATGTTTGATCATGTAAAATTTGATATTTCAATGGGAATAAAAGCTTCTGATATTCTGTATATTACATGTTGTACAAGTTAATCATATTTGTTTTGCTGCATGACATTTTTCTAACCTTCTTTATGCATTACTAAAATGTAATATTCAGCGTGTTACACATTCAGTAATTGCGGACTATCAATCAGAATAGGTTATAAAATAATATACTGTGGCGATGTTAATATTGTGTAGTGAACTGTAATTACCCGATGTAGGCTACAAAGGGCAGTAGCAGCATGCCATCCATTCATCCATTTTCTCCCGCTTGTCCCTCTCGGGGTTTACGGGGGTGGCTTGAGCCTATCCCAGCTGCATTTTGGTGGAAAGCAGGGTACACTCTGGACAAGTCGTCCCCTCATCGCAGTGCCAACACAGATAGACAAACATTCACACTCCCATTCACACACTATGGCCAATTTAGTGTTGCCAACTGCAGTATTAATCCCATTCTCAGTGGGAGCGAAGAAGGAGTCGAGAAAGAGAAAGTGTTCGAAGATGGAGCCGTTGTGTGTGTGTGTGTGTGTGTGTCGCACTTCTGTCTATTTAGTTTGACAGTGCTATTTGTGAAATAAATAAAAGGCTGATTTGTTTAGAGACAGTCTGCCGCCGTCATATTGCCGCCGCTACTACAATACACTTTATTTAAATCTGCCAGAAAACATTTATTTAGGTAGAAATATCACAATCACATTACAAAACACGTTTGACAAAACATGATCATATTGTAAGCCGATTTTTTGTTGTTTGGTTGGTTAGACCTTTTTGATTGATTGATTGAAACTTTTATTAGTAAATTGCACAGTTCAGTACATATTCCGTACAATTGACCACTAAATGGTAACACCCGAATACGTTTTTCAACATGTTTAAGTCGGGGTCCACGTAAATCAATTCATGGTAGATGTGAAGCGTAGCGTTGTTATTTTGAAGCCGCCGCGGCAGAGGAAACAAAATATTTCAGGGATACAGAATTTCACACGACACTGGACATGTGTGATTGGTATGAGAAAAGACTAGACATATTTTGAAGAAAGTCTGCGATTCCTTACTATTGTCTTGTTTTCTGCTGAGCTATTATTCCATCTTAATAAAGCAGCAACAATCTACATTTTATGTTAGTAATACACTCAACTGTAATGTAAACACGGACATGAAGCTCCTCCTCTCTACAAGCGGCAAAGCTCGCCAGCAGCATTCGATCCAATGATGACATCTCACAGCGATTGAAGATTAAATTGTCTTGTCTTGTCCTTAAAACAACTTTGGACTTGAGACTTCTATAATGTCCTGCTTTCTTTGTACATTTCTGCTGGCTATTTCCCGCGCTTGTCGCTCCCCAGTAACTGGACGCCATTGCAGTCCTTCAATATACGGAACTGGCCGAGGGTCAAAAAAGAGTCACAACGTTAATTGCGCGTTAAAAAAATGATTGCGTTAAAGGACCTTATCGTTAACGTATTATCGCGTTAACTTTGACAGCCCTAATATTGTGTGTGTGTGTGTTATATATACCAGTATATACAAACCCTGTTTCCATGAGTTGGGAAATTGTGTTAGATGTAAATATAAACGGAATACAATGATTTGCACATAATTTTCAACCCATATTCAGTTGAATATGCTACAAAGACAACATATTTGATGTTCAAACTGATAAACTTTTTTTTTTTTTTTGCAAATAATCATTAACTTTAGAATTTGATGCCAGCAACACGTGACAAAGAAGTTGGGAAAGGTGGCAATAAATACTGATAAAGTTGAGGAATGCTCATCAAACACTTATTTGGAACATCCCACAGGTGTGCAGGCTAATTGGGAACAGATGGGTGCCATGATTGGGTATAAAAACAGCTTCCCAAAAAATGCTCAGTCTTTCACAAGACTGCGTGAGCAAATAGTCAAACAGTTTAAGAACAACGTTTCTCAAAGTGCAATTGCAAGAAATTTAGGGATTTCAACATCTACGGTCCATAATATCATTAAAAGGTTCAGAGAATCTGGAGAAATCACTCCACGTAAGCGGCATGGCCGGAAACCAACATTGAATGACCGTGACCTTCGATCCCTCAGACGGCACTGTATCAAAAACCGACATCAATCTCTAAAGGATATCACCACATGGGCTCAGGAACACTTCAGAAAACCACTGTCACTAAATACAGTTTGTCGCTACATCTGTAAGGCCAAGTTAAAGCTCTACTATGCAAAACGAAAGCCATTTATCAACAACATCCAGAAACGCCGCCGGCTTCTCTGGGCCCGAGATCATCTAAGATGGACTAATGCAAAGTGGAAAAGTGTTCTGTGGTCTGACGAGTCCATATTTCAAATTGTTTTTGGAAATATTCGACATCGTGTCATTCGGAACAAGGGGAAGTGAACCATCCAGACTGTTATCGACGCAAAGTTCAAAAGCCAGCATCTGTGATGGTATGGGGGTGCATTAGTGCCCAAGGCATGGGTAACTTACACATCTGTGAAGGCACCATTAATGCTGAAAGGTACATACAGGTTTTGGAACAACATATGCTTCCATCTAAGCGCCGCCTTTTTCATGGACGTCCCTGCTTATTTCAGCAAGACAATGCCAAGCCACACTCAGCACGTGTTACAACAGCGTGGCTTCGTAAAAAAAGAGTGCGGGTACTAGACTGGTCCGCCTGCAGTCCAGACCTGTCTCCCATCGAAAATGTGTGGCGCATTATGAAGCGTAAAATACGACAGCGGAGACCCCGGACTGTTGAACGACTGAAGCTCTACATAAAACAAGAATGGGAAAGAATTCCACTTTCAAAGCTTCAACAATTAGTTTCCTCAGTTCCCAATCGTTTATTGAGTGTTGTTAAAAGAAAAGGTGATGTAACACAATGGTGAACATGCCCTTTCCCAACTACTTTGGCACGTGTTGCAGCCATGAAATTCTAAGTTAATTATTATTTGCAAAAAAAATAAATAAAGTTTATGAGTTTGAACATCAAATATCTTGTCTTTGTAGTGCATTCAATTGAATATGGGTTGAAAAGGATTTGCAAATCATTGTATTCCGTTTATATTTACATCTAACACAATTTCCCAACTCATATGGAAACGGGGTTTGTATATATATATATATATATATATATATATATATATATATATACCGTATTTTTCGGAGTATAAGTCGCACCGGAGTATAAGTCGCACCTGCCGAAAATGCATAATAAAGAAGGAAAAAAAACATATATAAATCGCACTGGAGCACGGCCAAACTATGAAAAAAACTGCGACTTATAGTCCAAAAAATACGGTATATATATATATATATATATATATATATATATATATATATATAAAACGTGCAATTAACGTTGTGACTCCTTTTTGACCCTCGGCCAGTTTCGTAGACTGAGGAACTGCAATGGCGTCCAGTTACTGGGGAGCGACAAGCGCGGGAAATAGCGAGCAGAAATGTACAAAGAAAGCGTGGTCAAAAGTTTAAATACACTTGTAAAGAACATAATGTCATGGCTGTCTTGAGTTTCCAATAATTTCTACAACTCTTATTTTTTGTGATAGAGTGATTGGAGCAAATGATTGTTTCAACCTGCTGTTGAGAGATAATTGGTCAGGATGATCAAGACTCAGAGTCAACCGAGATACACCAAAAAGCAGGTCTGCAATGAATTGGAAGCTGCTGGAACACAGGTGTCAGTGTCCGCAGTCAAGCGTGTTTTTACAACAAGACAAAGCTTTGTGTCGTTATTATTGTCATTCGTTTCTTGCTGTTTTCCCAATTTTTGCTGGTGTTCTTTGTAATGTACCTAAGGCCAAGGACAAATGAGTCACAGGCTACAGATGGCCCCAGTGCCACACTTTGGACACCCCTGCTGTAGAAGCTCATTGTTTATGGCCACTATACTTAGTACTGTAGTATATTTGTTCATACTATGGTCACATTCGGGACACGAGCCACATTGTTGTCTTACATCAGCGACGGAAGCAACACTGTAATGTGAAACTGTAATTGAATTGTACTTAAATATATTTGTAAACAACATTATCCTCTTGCTGACGTTCTGATTGGGGGTTGAACACAGGACTTGATAAGTAATTTGGCCAAAGTGGACTCACCCAATGCTCCCTGACAGATGTCCGTCCTGGTGGCACCATCTACAATGAACTGAGGCTGACCCACTAGTTCCTTTTGGGGGAAATGAAAAAAAGTTGAGGATAAACTGATTAATCGCATTCACAGATGCATTTGAATTATATGCACAGTACACTAATTGAAATACAATTCACATGTACAAGAATATTTGTGTTAGGATATTGCCGGCATACTATTCTTGCACCTCGACTGCCAAGGACTAATCATGTAAACAAATGTCATGTCAGGGGAGTGGTCAGAGAATGCAGACAGCTGCAGTGGTCTGACAGACCCTTGCCACAACTTGTCCGATTCCGTCTGCATTTTCAGACGTTCTTGATATGTTATAAAATCGTCACTAATATGTTGTTTGCTCTGTTTAAATTCCAGTCTTCAACATAAACAGTCTCAACTGCTGTGCAATGTTATTTGAGAGACATGGTATGGCATAATTAGAGGCAAGCAGAAGTAAAATAGAAAGTAATGAGCAGATCCGACCTATTATACAATTCATTGATAATGTCAAAGTGTCAGTGTTTATAAGAATATAAATGAGATCACATAATAAAACATATTACAGTAAATCAAATCAAATCAACTTTATTTATAAAAACAAGCTAAAGTCTCCTCACTTCACACTACACTTCTAATTGTAACAATATACTTGTTATTGCATAGCATGCAGCCAATGTACCAACTTTATAAACCATTCTAGGCATGAAAACGTTTTTAAGCAGTATTTTTTTCATAGTAAACTATCTGAAACCTAAATTAAATATAACCTTATTAAAATGCATGGTTGTAGGTGACCACAATGTATTACAAGGGAGATATGTTCTGCTTCTTTATGCATTACTGCTTTACGGACAAGTGTTAAAGTGCACTTTAATGTAACTTTTTTAAAGAAACTGTTTGAAAACTCTGGCGCTAACTTTCCAGAGTGTTGTATGCATTATAACCCGGCTTTTACCGGCTTTCAGCACATAATGACATAAACTCTGTCCGTACGTAACACACATGCACAAGCTTTGTGTGTGGTCAACTAATGATAGCAGTTTAGCAAAGTTTAGCTACTAACATTAGCTATCATTGAATGTACTGTATATCATAACATCATGACTGCAAATTGCTAGTTGCTTCTCTTGGACTACTTAACTGTGTGCATGCACTTTCTGTATGTACGTGTGGACAAGACAGCGTTTTCCAAACAAGCAATTTTTATTTAATATATTTAGTGATTGTGAAAAATATATACACATAAAAAACACTAATGATGATGTTCTTGTTCTATTTTTGGGTTTGGACAATGTAACTGTGAGCAAGTTGCAAACAGACCATTTAATGTCATTACTCATGCCTGTGTAACACCATTTACTATTTTACAATGTTAAAATGGCTGCTGTGATCTAATAAGGTAAAAGGTTGCCTCACTGTGGGTCTCATCCATTCGACATCTCTGGTTTTTGCAGAGTATGGGGCCAGCTCCTTGAAGCCAAGCGATGGGGGCTCAGCTGGGAAACAGGGGTCTTCGAAAAGGCAACCCGACTCCAGGCATTGTTGCTTTAGTGCCTCGTAGTCCTGGTTGGCAAAGTGCACCGCATTTTCGTTGGAGCCCATGCCTTCTCCTCGCAGCCGGTCAGCGTATATGCTTGCAGATATCCCTCCAACTGAATACATACTGTCGCGAGATAAAAATATGGAAGTGGGTGGTGTTGAACTGTTGCTATTATTAGTATCAGTGATACACTTTTGTCAAAAGCCCACAGCACCATGTGTAAAAAGGAAACATACAAATGACTTGAAGTGACATGTTTTCTACATTAGAATTTGTTTTCCTAATATTAGACCAACACCATATTTAGGGGGGACATTAAATCCAAATGGACTCCTTGTAATGTAAACATGAATGTAGATCATACAGCTGAGGTCATTTTAGCATCAGAAGGGGAGTTCTGCAATTTACTAATATGAATTACAGTGGAATGCCTTTGAAATGTCTTACATTGCAATTCAGTTAAAATCTGGGGGAGAAAACAGGTTAGTGAGTTTGCCTAAAACCTCTGCGCTTAAAATCGCCTTCATTTGTGACCTTGCACGACAGCTCAACATACCTCATTGGACCGAGAATATCAGAGGACTCATTTTGGATGCACTCTGCATGCGTTTTGCTTTTTAATTCGTCATTCAACAGTAGGTTTTGAAAAGGGAGGAGCGAGCCGGCGGCTTGAGCGCTGTCGCTTGAACACAGGAGCTTAAACCAAACTTTACAGTCGAGGTGCAGGCATATTTTCATAAAATGTAATCTAACTGTGATGCATTTGGTCACAACAATTATTACAGCATATGAAGGATTTATTTTCTAACATGAAGTAAGCAACTTTACAATTTAGGTACTCACTTGGTTAAAACAACTCTGCATTGTTTTACAGTAGAGCTGCAGCTATCGATTATTTTAGTAATCAAGTAATCTATCAATTAGCTTGATCAACTAATCAAGCTATCGGATAAAACGCACTTTAAAGACTGTGAATATTTCATGGCTAATTGAAAAAAAACACATTTATAGCTTCCCATAACCTTTTTTCTTATATTTCAAATAAATGCACATCATCAACATTGAAATTGTACTTTTAACATGTCCTCATTGACAAAAATTAGGAAAAATAAATAAATTAACCACTGTTCACCCCCACTCACACCACTGCATCCACATACCATCGCTCGCATCATTTTTTATAGTTTACACTCATTAAACGATTAATCATAGCAACATAATTTAAATTGATTTTTTCTAATAATATTAATTTAATCTAATCATTGTTTCAGCCCTATTTTACAGTCAGTGATTAAACTCTTTACAGCTGCATGAAAAGTATGTTTAAAAGAGAATTAAAAAAAAAAGTTTAATTATTTTACATAAGATTACTGACCGTTTTTAGAAACTATCACTTTTAGACTGATTTGTAGTCTCTAAAACATTGTTGTCATATAAACGCAGCAAAAATATGTTTTTTTTGGTAGTTAAAAAAAATAAAATCACAGTTTTTCATTTTTACACTTGTATGAGAGTACCTGTCCGTCCTTGCTCATTAATACTTTGAGACTGTCTGTGACTGTAGCTAATTGTCATTATAACTCATTACATTACAGTAGTTGGCATTGTAACTATTATGGCAAAAATCCAAATCCCAATTAATTGAACATTCTACTTCAATTTTGGCTATGCAGGATTATTCCACTTTCAACTACTGCTGTACTTTTCGGTTAACATCATCCTTATTATAGCCAAAATGTGTCGAAACCGCTGACACAGAATTCCTTTTGGGCACATGTGTCTCGCATTGTACTTGCTGTACTGTTTTAGGTTTCCTCCATGATGTTTCTTTGTAGCAGATTGGATTTTCTGGCAGCCTTCACACCTGGCTGCTTGTCATAACCACAACATTAGTTTTAGTGGGATGGTGTTAGTAAAAAGAGAATAAAAAGGGAACACTTTAAATGACCTACATGGCAGTTTTACGTCGGTTAGTAGCTCTGAATGTTGATTAATTGCCCATCCTTAACTATAACTTTACTTTTTAACACACCTCATATGTACCTGGTGTGCCAGAGAATAAGATGGAGCAGAGGGATCAGTGTTGCCAACTTAGCGCTCTGTAGATTTTATTTGATAAAAAAGCAACTAGCAACAAATCAAGCAACGTTTTCTAGTCCAATGGGCACTTTGGGGGACTCTAAATATGTAAACATGTATCACTCTTCTCAACAAGCACCAATGTGGCTTAAAGCACTCACAGTCTTGCTTATAACAACAACAAAACACACAAAAGAAAGTTAATGTGTATTTCTAAACATTAGTTTTGTGTTTGATGTTTTTTGTTCTCTTCTTTTTTCTCTCCCCCACATCTAGGCCAGTAATACATTTTGCTGGACAATATATCTGTATATATATATATATATATATACATATATACATATATACATACATACATACATACATACATACATACATACATACATACATACATACATACATACATACATACATATATATATATATATATATATATATATATATGTGTCTTAATAAGGTTATCCAAAAAATAGTGCTCGATACCGTAGTAGAGCGCAATATATGTATGTGTGGGGAAAAAAAATCACAAGACTATTTCATCTCTACAGGCCTGTTTCATGAGGGGGGTACCCTCAATCGTCAGGAGATTTTAATGGGAGCATTCGCATACCATGGTTTATATAGGGCACAGAGTGGGTGGGTACAGGCTGGCCTAGGGGCGTGGTGATTGGTTCATGTGTTACCTAGGAGGTGTTTCCGTCTATGGCGGCATGTTGTTACAATTTCGCTGCGCTTGTTGAGGGATGACAGGTCTGGACGGTAGATAACAAGAACAACATCAAATTGAGCTACAGCTGCATGAACAATATACGACAAATCATCTCAAAACACAACAAAACAATTGCAAATGAGCCGTCGACCCCCAGTCAGAACGACTCCAAAACCAACAAAGCATGTAACTGTCGAAAGAAACCTGATTGCCCCCTCAACGGGGGATGCTTACAAACATCAGTTGTCTACCAATCTAAGGTAATACGCAAGGACATTAACACATCCGACACATATGTAGGATTAACCGAGGGTGAATTCAAAACCAGATGGAACAACCACAAGGCTTCTTTCAGGAACAAAAACCTGCGAAATACCACAGAACTCAGCAAACACATTTGGGACCTCAAAGACAATAATGTTGAATATTCAATAACATGGCAAATTCTTGCATCCAGCACACCTTACAATAGTGGTAATAAAAGATGCAACCTATGCTTGAAAGAGAAACTGTTTATTATCTACCGTCCAGACCTGTCATCCCTCAACAAGCGCAGCGAAATTGTAACAACATGCCGCCATAGACGGAAACACCTCCTAGGTAACACATGAACCAATCACCACGCCCCTAGGCCAGCCTGTACCCACCCACTCTGTGCCCTATATAAACCATGGTATGCGAATGCTCCCATTAAAATCTCCTGACGATTGAGGGTACCCCCCTCATGAAACAGGCCTGTAGAGATGAAATAGTCTTGTGATTTTTTTTCCCCACACATACATACATATATATATATATATATATATATATATATATATATATATATATATATATATATACACACCTGTATACATTGTAATTGGAAGGTCGAGAACTTTTAATTATCAATGATAAGTAAACAAACAAACATAAAATGGACTCGCAGTCTCCGTTAGCATAAAATGTAAATCAATAAAAATGTTACATCTTGAAGTTTTTTGCTATCACTTTCCAACCAATTGGGCATCCTTGCTCGTGTGTCCGTGTTGATGAGATAATCTTGCTCACTCGTTTAAAGCCAAAATATTCCCACAAAGGACATTTGATTTTGCAACCATATATTTTCCACCTACCGGTAATTGTTATCTTGCGGTGCTTCTCACTTGCAAGTATCACTTGCTGCCAGGCTCCGTGCATGCTGTTTGTGTAAGCTAGTCGTCACCCCTACGTCTAGTGAGATAAATACTGTGAATGACTGACAAAAGGATTCACTCTGTTCATTTAATTCTGCTATTGAATAAACTCGCTCAGGTGCTAAGAGCGATGCACAGAGTGAACCCTCTTGGACCCTGTTTAAAAGCGAGACAAAGAAAACAAACACACCGACGTTGCAATTTATCAATGGTGGCAAAGTTATCAAGTTAATTTTAATTTATCGTTCAATTAAGTGATTTGTTGATTATCAGTTCAGACATTACCTCCCCCATCTACAAAAAAATTACATGCACATAGACAGTGTTAGGTTATACGGCTGAAAACTGTATCATAATATACTTTTTATTATTGGTCGATATCGATAATTGTTGATATATTAAGACCTATAGGCTCCAGCGCCCCCCGCAACCCCGAAGGGAATAAGCGGTAGAAAATGGATGGATGGAAAATATTGACCAGGAGAAAAATATAATAAATTAAAACATTTTTATTTCAAATTTAACCTCCCTCTGATTTTAATCCACTTAGCTTGGCAGAAAGGAAAGGAAATTCCAACACAACTATGGAAAACACTCAAACAATATAAACAACATTCTAAAATCACAATTAACATTTACTTACCTTAAGGTGCAAAAATCAGGAATATGTCACAAATGCTTAGTAAAATGTAAAAAAAAATTGTGCAAAGTGTAAAAAAGTAAACAGAGAAACCTGATAAAAACACGTTTTTGCAGGTCTATATTATTGGACCAAATTACTACTGATATATTTGGTTATTTTATTTATGCAGTCCAGCATTTTTGTTCCTACCTGTCATTTTCTTACATCTGGATGATGGACAAGGGTTGAAAAGAAAAGCTGTGTGCGGAAAAGACTATGGTCCGTTAATTTTTTTATTTATTTTTTTAAACTGCCATACCGTCAAGGTGACTTTTACTGACAATTGCTTCGCTTTCTGCAGCACTCATTTTATTAAATCAATCTCCTCAATCACTTCAGAATATCAACAATGAGACAGCAAGATGGCACAACCAAACTTGATAGTTGATACTGTTACGCAATTGGCTGTTTAGTATGTCCCTACCATTGCTCACTGATCACTTCCTGTTTTGTTATGTTACCAGACCGTGAGTGCCTTTGTTCATACAACCTACCATGCGTCATTCTTTTCCGTTTCTTCCAACCCCAAAAATATACATACTGTATATATCGAACACATTTTTTTTTATTTACCGTATTTTCCAGACAATACGGCGCACTTAAAATCATTTTTTTTCTCAAAACTCGACAGTGTGTTTTATAACCCGGTGCGCCTAATGTAAGGAATATTTCTGGTTTTGCTTACCGACCTCGAAGCAATTTTATTTGGTACATGGTGTAATGATAAGTGTGACCAGTAGATGGCAGTCAAAGAGATATGTGTAGACTGCAATATGATGGCAATATGACTCAAGTAAACAACACCAACATTTTATATGTTTCTTTGAAAATATTACACACGGCGCTCAAAAATCTATCAAAATGTTTTAGTACAACTTTGGTAAGCTATGAAGCCGCACCGCTTGATGGATTGTCGGCGTATTAAACATAAGAGTATTATTATGGTGTGTGTATAAGGTAAAACATTATCTGGTGTTTTGTTTTGCAATATTATGCAAAAGCAACTTTTATTACCTTCTGGTACCTGCTGATCTGTATTTGGGATCTGCATAATTTTCTGAAAAATTGCGCGCATCCACCTTTGTAGTCCGTGACGACACTGTAGTCGATAAACTTCTTCTTTTTCTCTATCTTCTTGTTATGGGACATTCATCTGCCGCTGTTGCCATTTCTAATATAAAGTAGTGTAAAGTTCTTACTTATATCTGTCAGTAAACTCACCATGAAAGCGCTAAAACATACTGGTGTAGTGAGTTTACATTATTCACCCAAATAACTTTAGTTATTAGAGAGTTACGGTTGGACGGTTTTTCACGGGACACATTTCCGGCCTTGTTTCTGTTTCCGGATGAGGAGATGCTGCTCCGTTATTGATTTAAGTAAAGTCTGAATGTCATTAAAACTGTTGGCTCCATCTTTTGACACTTCTTCCACTCCCGTCTTTGCACGCTACACCGCTACAACAAAGATGACGGGGAGAAGACGCTGTCGAAGGTGAGCCACGTAAATAAGACCGCCCACAAAACGGCGCATCCGCAAGATGATTTGTAAAACATAATCTATGCAACATTTTGACCAAAGAACCACCATTACATGTTATGTAGACCACAAGGAAGTGTTTTCAATTTAGAAAAAAATTTATAAATAATATGACTCCTTTAAGGCGCCCTAAAATCCGGTGCGCCATACATACGAAAAAGGATCGCCAGTGCGCCTTATAATCCGGTGCGTCCTATGGTCAAAAAAATACGATATATCGATTATGTGTCTATCACGATATATATTAATATCATTTTATCGGTCCATCTAGGCTACTTATGCAATCCAACTGCCATAAATAGATTACAGTGCTATGGGGAACACTTTCAGTTCACCACAAACTTTTTTTTAAATTGTAAAATCACAGTTAAAAGAAAAACAGCAAGGAAGGAAGTTCAAAAAGTATGTAAAGAATAAAGATTAAAAGAAAGTAGAGGGAACAATATCAAACATCACACAGGCATGTTGATCAAGGGAAGTTAGTAACATGATACCTTGGATGTGCAGACAGGCTGAGAGGGAGAGCGACACAAAAAGAAGAAAAAAGAGAAACGTCATTCAATGATGATTTTGCAAAGAGAAAATGACTTTTTTTCCACCAAATTTAGATTGCACTGAGTGGCTAAATAATGTGTGTATCTTTCAACAAGCCCTAATGGACTGGAGAGGTTCAAAATTCCCTAAGGAGGAGATAATAGCGCCGCAGCTGGCTATTAGTTATTCTGTGGAAATGAGTTTCTCAATCAGTACTTTTACATTAGATTATTTTTTGTGCTGCTCTGCACCTCAACGGAATCCTAATGAGTGGGGTCAGTAAACAATCCAGGCACTAGGGGGACGGAATTATGCTACTGTGGAAACTACAGTAGTGGCAACAAAGTTACCTGGAATAGGGAAACATTTATTTTAGGCCCCGTTTACACTAAGTCGGCTAAGGTTATCTAGGGTAAATCCCACCTAACCTTATCCTTGTACACACGCATCTAGATATCTGGTCAGGACACTCCTCACTTTTTTGCCTTCACCTTCATTGTCCATTCGTTTTTGGTGACTTTTTGTACTCTGGACCTAGACGTTGAGTCCGCGACATACATGGCGGACAATAACTGATACAGTCTGCTTTGCCAGTCCAAATGCATTCGCCGTTTCCGTAGTTAGTCTTCCCTCCACGACCAGGTAATACAAAGCACACGCTACCTTTTTTAATCACATCCAAGGGAGCCCGCATTCTCGTTGACTCTCCTTCGACAAATGGACAAAGTTTTTCGGTAAGTAGAATCACAGCTGACCTGGACATTCGAAAGTTATTTTGCCGTCTGAGAAGTGTTGTATCCGAAATAGCTGCAATCGCTTTCTCTTAAGATATTAATGTGTGATTTCCACACGCGTCTGTACATGTAGAATAATGAGAAACACTGGCATTTCCAGTGGTTAGCTCCTAGTTACGAAACCGCTTTATTATGAAGCTGGCTGTGGTGCGTTCTTTCTGACGTCACTTCCTGTGTGGGGCGCGGTTTTTCTGGCGTCACTTCCTCTCCGAACTCAGTTTGTAAACGATCAATGAGTCCATACAAAGCTAAGAGCCGGAGATTCAAGAAATACACGGGCCACTTACCCGTGTAAAAATTTGTCCGAGAAGAGGGTCCTTAAACGCTGGTTTAGTGTGGCTGAAACGGGGCTTAGGCTAAATAATTATTCGTTTAAGGCAGGGGTCGGCAACCCGCGGCTCCGGAGCCGCATGCGGCTCTTTGATCACTCTGATGCGGCTCAACAGCTTACTTGCTGAACCCCCCAATTTTCCCGTGAGACTTCCGGATTTCAGTGCCTCTCGCAGAAAACTCCCGGGATTAATATTCGCCGATTTTCACTCTTACAGCTATAATAAGGGCGTGCCATGATGGTACAACATTTGGCGCTCTCTACAATCTGTATTAACAGTGTTCCAGCCCAACACTTGTTATACAATACACATCTTCTGCTTGCACACGTACGTGACAGCAAGGCATAGTTTGTCAACAGCCACACAGGTTACACTGACGGTGACCATATAAAACAACTTTAACACTCTTACTAATAATGCGCCACACTTTGAACCAAAACCAAACAAGAATGACAAACACATTTCGGGAGAACATCTGCACCTTAACACAACATAAACACAACAGAACAAACACCCAGAATCCCATGCAGCCCTGACTCTTCCGGGCTACATTATACACCCCTGCTACCACCAAACCCCCCCCCCCCAACCCTGCTCCCTCACACATCAACCCCGCCCCCCCCCCCCCCCCCTCCCTCTGTGCGTCGGTTGAGGTGGGCGGGGTTTGGTGGGGGGGGGTGTATAATGTATCCCGGAAGAGTTAGGGCTGCATGGGATTCTGGGTATTTGTCCTGTTGTGTTTATGTTGTGTTACGGTGCAGATGTTCTCCCGAAATGTTATTGTCATTTTTGTTTGGTGTGGGTTCACAGTGTGGCGCATTATTAGTAAGAGTGTTATAGTTTTTTTTTCATACCGCCACCGTCAGTGTAACCTGTGTGGTTGTCGAACAAGTATGCCTTGCTGTCACCCACGTGAGCATGCGAAAACACCGTACAACATGTGGCTGATCAGGCACGCTGGATGTAGTGGGTGCTATATGCTGTACCATCACGACATGCATGATGCTAGCAAGCGCCATTTATTTGAAACCTGCGTGCCGCACCAGCTTTCAAATTCCATATAAAGGTGTGGGCAGCGTGTCTGAGACCTCTGGTTTATACATAGCATAAAGAAAAAATAAAACTTTGTATGCAGTGTTATTTCATTTAAAATTTCAAAAAAAATTTGCGGCTCCCATTGTTTTCTATAATTTGCGAAACTGGTCAAAATGGCTCTTTGACTGGTAAAGGTTGCCGACCCCTGGTTTAAGGGGTTATCCGGCTTAGTGTAGACATAGCCTTAGTGAAACAGGCAATGTTTTCCACACAAGCAATGCAGCAGGCCATCATAATGTTTACAAGAGACCCACCCCCCTCAGGCTGAAGCCCCTACTGGCCTACTCTGTTGCAGGAATGTTCTTGTGGTTCTAACTCTAGAACTCCTGCACCCCATAGTTGCATGCAAAAAAAAAAAAAAAGAAAAGCTGATCCATGCAGTTCTGTGGAAGTGATGTCATCACAGGGCCTCGACTGCAGCCTTTATCAAAATTCTGAACAGGCACTCAACATTGTGACCGACTCTCATTTAAAGCTGTTTGGCTGATGGTTGTTATTAAAAAGTCATGAGAAAAGCAGGCATGTTCTGGCTTACATCTTTAAGAGCACCTGTTCACAAGGCCTAGCGTGTGTGTTTAGACGATAGTCTACCATTCAATCTCACTAAGGCATCTAAAAAAACAGCATAAATCACCAAGTGAGCCTGAAAGTGCCAACTCATGTTGCCCTTTAGAGGAAATGCAGCTGCAGACATTGTGTTCAATCAAGGAAACGATACATTCGAGCACCGTCAAAACACACAACATGCTGGTTAAAAGACAATGTAGAACGATAAATAAATAAATATGACAAAAACACTCACCACCGCCCTACAAACGTAAATGAGGTTTCCTCAGGGTGAGTCGATTAGAGGTAATCTTGTAAATCTGGGGAGTGAAGACTAGCGGTTTGGACAGTAGGAGGGTCGGTGCAGCTCTTTCGGTCCAGCACACACACACACACACACACACACACACACACACACACACACACACACACACAGAGAGACACTCTTGCGTTGCCAGATGCGAAACGACAAATTATCGTACGAGAATTTAAAATCAGCATATTTGAGGAAAACGATCGTACATACCCAATTTGACATAGCCTGGGACCATCTGTTGGACTAAAAAATGACTGTGAATTGTGTATATTACAGTTTATAAGGCAGTTTTACCTTTAAAAAAAACAAAGAGCACTGATAGGAAAAAAAGCAGTCACTGGCAGAACAGCGCTCCCACCTGGCAGTAAAGAGTACGTGAGACGATGCAGTGCAGGATGTTGAGTTGAGTTTATTTCTCCAAATTTGGATTATTTACGGAACTTGTGTGAGCCTACTATGGAAGTAGAATTGTCTCACATCAATTTATATATATCAGTTTGATACGACCCGACCTCGGATAAAGTTAAAGTTAAAGTTAAAGTACCAATGATTGTCACACACACACTAGGTGTGGCGAGATTATTCTCTGCATTTGACCCATCACCCTTGATCACCCCCTGGGAGGTGAGGGGAGCAGTGGGCAGCAGCGGTGGCCGCACCCGGGAATCATTTTTGGTGATTTAACCCCCAATTCCAACCCTTGATGCTGAGTGCCAAGCAGGGAGGTAATGGGTCCCATTTTTATAGTCTTTGGTATGACTCGGCCAGGGTTTGAACTGACAACCTACCGATCTCAGGGCGGACACTCTAACCACTAGGCCACTGAGTAGCGGAAGAAGATGGATGGATGGATGGATTAATACATATGCATATATTAATAAATATACAAATACAAATGTGATATACAAATAAATAAATAATTTGTATAAATAAACGCCTATTTGTAAATATATTTTTGAGATTTGAAAATATATACAAATAAAATGTATAAATATAAAAATGTGACATACAAATTAATCAATAATTTGTTTAAATAAACGTGTATTTGTAAATATATTTTTGAGCTTTGAATATAAACATGCTTGATTTTGTATTTGTATTTGTATTGAATTTGCATATGTGGATCGCTTTTTTGCTTTTGTGTCGATGAGACATTCCTACCACAAACCAGATGCACAAAATAAGTGTGACCGAGTTTGAATGTGGAGTTACACACTCCCCTGAACAACCAGCAGAGGGCACTGCAGCCAGAGCGGTCTGGGTCACACACATGGTCAGACACTGGCGAGCCAATCAGAGGGACACTAGGGAAGGTCATATAATGGATTAAATGGATGGGTAAGTAATAACTAGTATTGATAACTGTTTCAGGTGTGTTGTAGTACTGTCATGGTTGTATCTACTAGATAGTTTAGTCAATCACTCAGCTTTTACAGGTGTTGATGTGACGACGACGTCTGGCATCGTTAGCCAGCTAGCAGCTAACGAAGTAGAGCTAAAGTCAAGGCCATTAAGGCCTACTTCTCTAGTTGTAGTAGTAATGAAATGCTGTATTTGTACAAACCCCATTTCCATATGAGTTGGGAAATTGTGTTAGATGTAAATATAAACGGAATACAATGATTTGCAAATCATTTTCAACCCATATTCAGTTGAATGTGCTACAAAGACAACATATTTGATGTTCAAACTGATAAACTTTTTTTTTTTGCAAATAATCATTAACTTTAGAATTTGATGCCAGCAACATGTGACAAAGAAGTTGGGAAAGGTGGCAATAAATACTGATACAGTTGAGGAATGCTCATCAAACACTTATTTGGAACGTCCCACAGGTGAACAGGCAAATTGGGAACAGGTGGGTGCCATGATTGGGTATAAAAGTAGATTCCATGAAATTCTCAGTCATTCACAAACAAGGATGGGGCGAGGGTCACCACTTTGTCAACAAATGCGTGAGCAAATTGCTGAACAGTTTAAGAAAAACCTTTCTCAACCAGCTATTGCAAGGAATTTAGGGATTTCACCATTTACGGTCCTTAATATCATCAACGGGTTCAGAGAATCTGGAGAAATCACTGCACGTAAGCAGCTAAGCCCGTGACCTTCGATCACTCAGGCTGTACTGCATCAACAAGCGGCATCATTGTGTAAAGGATATCACCACATGGGCTCAGGAACACTTCAGAAACCCACTGTCAGTAACTACAGTTGGTCGCTACATCTGTAAGTGCAAGTTAAAACTCTCCTATGCAAGGCGAAAACCGTTTATCAACAACACCCAGAAACGCCGTCGGCTTCGCTGAGCCTGAGCTCATCTAAGATGGACTGATACAAAGTGGAAAAGTGTTCTGTGGTCTGACGAGTCCACATTTCAAATTGTTTTTGGAAACTGTGGATGTCGTGTCCTCCGGACCAAAGAGGAAAAGAACCATCCGGATTGTTATAGGCGCAAAGTTGAAAAGCCAGCGTCTGTGATGGTATGGGGGTGTATTAGTGCCCAAGACATGGGTAACTTACACATCTGTGAAGGCGCCATTAATGCTGAAAGGTACATACAGGTTTTGGAGCAACATATGTTGCCATCCAAGCAACGTTACCATGGACGCCCCTGCTTATTTCAGCAAGACAATGCCAAGCCACGTGTTACATCAACGTGGCTTCATAGTAAAAGAGTGCGGGTTCTAGACTGGCCTGCCTGTAGTCCAGACCTGTCTCCCATTGAAAATGTGTGCCGCATTATGAAGCCTAAAATACCACAACGGAGACCCCGGACTGTTGAACAACTTAAGCTGTACATCAAGCAAGAATGGGAAAGAATTCCACCTGAGAAGCTTAAAAAATGTGTCTCCTCAGTTCCCAAACGTTTACTGAGTGTTGTTAAAAGCAAAGGCCATGTAACACATTGGTGAACATGCCCTTTCCCAACTACTTTGGCACGTGTTGCAGCCATGAAATTCTAAGTTAATTATTATTTGCAAAAAATAAATAAAGTTTATGAGTTTGAACATCAAATATCTTGTCTTTGTAGTGCATTCAATTGAATATGGGTTGAAAAGGATTTGCAAATCATTGTATTCCGTTTATATTTACATCTAACACAATTTCCCAACTCATATGGAAATGGGGTTTGTACATTACTGGAGGATCTGTTTTTTCTCCTACTTCCACTTTTACTTCGTTAGATATTTTGGATGTTGCCAGACGTCGTCGTCACATCAACACCTGTAAAAGCTGAGTGACTGACTAAACTATCTAGTAGATACAACCATGACAGTACTACAACACACCTGAAACAGTTATCAATACTAGTTATTACTTACCCATCCATTTAATCCATTATATGACCCTCCCTCATGTGCCTCTGATTGGCTCGCCAGTGTCTGACCATGTCTGTGACCCAGACCGCTCTGGCTGCAGTGCCCTCTGCTGGTTGTTCAGGGGAGTGTGTAACTCCACATTCAAACAAATTTATTTGTGCATCTGGTTTGTGGTAGGAATGTCTCATCGACACAAAAGCAAAAAAGCGACCCACATATGCAAATTCAATACAAATACAAATACAAAATCAAGCATATTTATATTCAAATTTCAAAAATGTTTTTACAAATACACATTTATTTATAAAAATTCTTGATTAATTTGTATGTCACATTTTTATATTTATAAATTTTATTTGTATATATTTTCAAATCTCAAAAATATATTTACAAATACGCGTTTATTTATACAAATTATTTATTTATTTGTATATCACATTTGTATTTGCATTTGTATATTTATTAATGTATGCATATGTATTAATAAATAATCATATTGGTATATATAAGTTGATGTGAGACAATTTTACTTCCATAGCCTATGACTTAACGTGTTGTTACATATATATATTTTGCATTCTATTTTAGTTACTTTATTGAGTTTACAACCGCCTGGCGCTGTTTTGTTTTGTACTGTTTCTGTACTTGTTTTGATTATTATTATTTCTTGATTGTATGTAAATGTTGCATATCATAAATAAAGGTTTATAAAATTAAAAAATAAATAAATAAAATAAAAAGTTGATAAATTGTCATATTTTACATTTTACTGTAATTACTTTATTGAATTAACAACCACCTGGTGCTGTATCGCACTGTTCTTTTAAACTTTTTTAATTGTCCTTGTTCATATGTTTATATTTGTAAATGTTGAACTTTATAAATAAAGGTATATGAAAAAAAAAGTCGAGTTTCTTTCGAACATGCATTTCCTGTTTAGTTTGTTTAGTTTTAGTTAGTTTTCGTGAATCGAAGGGCTAACATTATCCTACATCATACTTGCCAACCCTCCCGAATTTTCCGGGAGACTCCCGAAATTCAGCGCCTCTCCCCAAAACCTCCCGGGACAAATATTATCCCGAAAATCTCCCGATTTTCAGCCGGAGCTGGAAGCCACGCCCCCTCCAGCTCCATGCGGACCTGAGTGAGGACAGCCTTTTTTCATGACGGGAGGACAACAGGGTGACAAGAACTAAATCATCCAAACTAGAGATAAATTGTATTATTATGTTTATTTTACCTAAAAATAAATATATTTATTAATAAAAAAAAAAAAAAAATTAAATACATTTTTACTATATTTTGCTAAAAACATCAAAATTAATTGTATTCTTATTTGTATTTTTTTGTGACTCCTTATTACATCCAGCCATAGAATTATACATTAAAATAAACATATTTGAAATAATTGATTTTAAATTATCATAATAATTCATTTAAAATGACCATAATTAATTATTAAAATAATTGTTTGTTTATCAATAACTTTAGCATTTTATTCATTACATTTTGAAACTCTCAGAAGCCAAGTTATGTTATATTGCTTAATATTTATTTATGCAAGTTTGAAGTATCAATTATCCAAACACAGTTTTGTTTGCATATTTTCAGGATGTAGATATCTATATATATATATGTGGTGCAGTGGAAGAATGGCCGTGCGCGACCCTAGGGTCCCTGGTTCAATCCCCACCTAGTACCAACCTCGTCATGTCCGTTGTGTCCTGAGCAAGACACTTCACCCTTGCTCCTGATGGGTGCTGGTTAGCGCCTTGCATGGCAGCTCCCTCCATCAGTGTGTGAATGTGTGTGTGAATGGGTAAATGTGGAAGTAGTGTCAAAGCGCTTTGAGTACCTTGAAGGTAGAAAAGCGCTATACAAGTACAACCCATTTATCATTTATTTTTATATATATATATATATATATATATATATATATGTATGAAATACTTGACTTGGTGAATTCTAGCTGTCAATATACTCCTCCCCTCTTAACCACGCCCCCAACCACGCCCACCCCACCCCCGACCACGCCCCCACCCCCCACCTCCCGAAATCGGAGGTCTCAAGGTTGGCAAGTATGTCCTACATTACATATACCGCCCCTCGCCCTCTTAAACAGTCGGCAGGCGCATCCGTGCTCGTCACCAATTATTATATACTGACTGTTAGTCGGTAACACTTACAGTCATACTCATTGTTCACCTTAGCAATGTGATCACGAGAGTCGAGTCGGGAGCTGGTGTAAACTTTAGACAGCTTTATTTGCACACACAGAACGGAAGTCCAACCCAATATATATAAACCCACCTGGCACTCCCCCTGGTGGTCACTGGGTGTAACACAGTGCAGACAAAACATGAAGCTCAATACACAACAATGGTAATGTTTGAATTTGAAGGTGAAATTATTGTACGAATACGATAATTAGGCATCTGGCAATGCAGACACACAAGTGTGCGTACACACAGCAACAAGAAGGTCCACGTGACACACGTATATGCTGCACTACGGACTCACTGCCGCTAGAGACCCCAGTGCGCCGTGGATTGTTACTTGGTGAGTTTGGTGAGTCAGTTAACAATATCGCTGCAAGGGTGCCTTTTTGATCATTCCCATTTCCAAAAATAAATAAATACACCTGATAACTTTATATTAATTGTATTAAGTAGATGTTATGCTGTTGGAAATGCATGTTTAGTCAAGCAAAAAATAACTGCAAGCAAAGAAGGGACATTAGCCAAATAATTACTTGACTAAAAAAAGTTCAGTGTTTTCTTACACGGTGTTACTGTTCAAACTGTGTGTAGTTTAGAGTGTCCAAAAATATAAAAAATTATTGTTAAATAAAACTGCCTTGTTTTTATTGAATATTTGGGCGTTAGTGCATGTGCCTCACAATACGAAGGTCCTGAGTTGTCTTGGGTTTAATCCCGGGCTCGGGATCTTTCTGTGTGGAGTTTGCATGTTCTCCCCGTGACTGCGTGGGTTCCCTCCGGGTACTACGGCTTCCTCCCACCTCAAAAGACATGCACCTGGGGATAGGTTGATTGGCAACACTAAATTGGCCCTAGTGTGTGGATGTGAGTGTGAATGTTGTCTGTCTATCTGTGTTGGCCCTGTGATGAGGTGGCGACTTGTCCAGGGTCGAATGCAGCTGTGATAGGCTCCAGCGACCCCCCGCGACCCCTAACGGGACAAGCGGTAGAAAATGGATGGATGGATGGATTTGGGCCTACTACGCTACTGTATTTTAATGTTGGTCATCATGGTGGTATTTGGAGAGCCACCTTTTTGTGAGGTGGTACTTGGTGAAAGTTTGAGAATAGGGATGTCCGATAATGGCTTTTTGCCGATATCCGATATTCCGATATTGTCCAACTCTTTAATTACCGATACCGATATCAACCGATACCGATATCAACCGATATATACAGTCGTGGAATTAACACAATATTATGCCACATTTGGACAACCAGGTATGGTGAAGATAAGGTACTTTAAAAAAAAATTCATAAAATAAAATAAGAAAAATAAATTAAAAACATTTTCTTGAATAAAAAAGAAAGTAAAACAATACAAAAACAGTTACACAGAAACTAGTAATTAATGAAAATTAGTAAAATTAACTGTTAAAGGTTAGTACTATTAGTTTACCAGCAGCACGCACAATCATGTGTGCTTACGGACTGTATCCCTTGCAGACTGTATTGATATATATTGATATATAATGTAGGAACCAGAATATTAATAACAGAAAGAAACAACCCTTTTGTGTGAATGAGTGTAACTGGGGGAGGGAGTTTTTTTGGGTTGGTGCACTAATTGTAAGTGTATCTTGTGTTTTTTATGTTGATTTAATAAAAACAAAACAAAACAAAAACGATACCGGTAATAGAAAAACCGATACCGATAATTTCCGATATTACATTTTAACGCATTTATCAGTCGATAATATCGGCCTGCCGATATTATTGGACATCTCTATTTGAGAACCATAGTGATTATAAAATGTACATTTTTAGAAAACTTTTTAGTCCCTTTTCCAGCAAAACATATCAGTTAATAGAAGAAGTATTTGGAAAAAGTGAAATTATTACATAAGTTAACGTGGCTCGGTTGGTAGAGTGGCCGTGCCAGCAACTTGAGGGTTTCTGGTTCGATCCCCAGCTTCTGCCATCCTAGTCATGTCCTTGTCCTTGAGCAAGAGACTTCACCCTTGCTCCTGATGGGTCGTGGTTAGGGCCTTGCATGGCAGCTCCCCCCCATCAGTGGGTGAATGTGGAGATAATGTCAAGATGCGTTGAGTTCAAGTAGAGAGTAGAAAAGCGCTGTACAAATATAACTCATTGAAATTATTATTATTCATAATCAGTGTTGGGTTAGTTACTGAAAACCAGTAACTAGTTACAGTTACTAGTTACTTTATTTCAAAAGTAACTCAGTTACTAACTCAGTTACTTAAACCAAAAAGTAATGCGTTACTGTGAAAAGTAACTATTTAGTTACTTATTTATTTTTTTAAGGCCCCATTTAATGCCCTTTTAGCCTTCATTTTAGTACTGTTATTGCACTGGAGAATAATACAATCTGTTGATCAACTTGACATGCATTTGCATCACTGAACTCTGCTAAGCAATGTGCTCTACATACAACACACAAAGACAAAGATATGTTTTAAAGGGCCAATTTGTTTCAGACCAGAACAAATTGACAAAACTATTTTAAATAGCTGCAACTTAACATACATAAGTAACAAACAGCATAATAACAACATAGCTGTAAAACAAGAAAGGCACACACTACATACATAAAGCCTAACCAGGCGTTTTCTCAAGGAATTCTGAAATAAAATCATGTCTGAAGCCCAGAACACTCTACACATTTCCCCACTTAGTTTAGAGAAAAGGAAATATTAGCCTGGCCCACTAGTATCCCTCTTTAGGTTTGTGAACTTTATAGTCTAAACATTTAGAGTGATGTGATAATCAAACACTCTAAAAGTTTAAAATGAAAGAGTATATAAGAGAATTGACAGAGTGTGTGTACCTTCAGTGTGCAGTGCCTCATTAAAATCCAGCCGCTGTTGCAAGTGGAGGTGAGTGTGTGTCTCTTTACTAGCTTCGTCGAAGCATGTTGTTTTTGTCGCTGTTTCAGCATATTTGAAACTTACATTCAGCTAAAATGTTCTTTTCTTTGTGGTCGATAAAAGAAACGTACTGAAAATATCTCCATTTTAAGAAACTCGGCTTCGGGGTTCGCCATGACGTCTTGATAGTAGACACAGACACGCCCCCTCCCACACACACACACTCACACACACACACACACGTACACACAGACAGCGCGCGGCGCGCCTCTTTTTTGTCGCCTCTTCAGCAGCGCTGCAACACTCAGATCTTCTCAGTTTCTAGCCGATACTACATAAAAAATAACGCAAAATAACGCAGTAACGCATCATGTAGTAACGGTAACGGAGTTACTGAATATAAAAAATAACGCGTTAGATTACTAGTTACCGCCGATAGTAACGGCGTTACAGTAACGCGTTACTTTGTAACGTGTTAGTCCCAACACTGTTCATAATACAGATTACATTTGTTGTTTACCATTCACATAAGCTTGAGGAGCAGTGGCTCAAAACAACAACAAAAAATAACTAGTTTGAGTTGTAAGGCTGGGGTTTTCTGGCTATATCAGGCTTTTCCAGAGGGACAATAACAATCTACTCTACGCCGTATGGAACAGTCCAAACAAACGAGGATTTGTACTTTTGTTGCACAGTAGATGAATTACAACTGTATAAATAAGGATTAGCTTCGCTTTGTTTAGCCTGCAGGATGCATAAACAAAATAAGGATACACATTTCCAAACAGCTTTGTCGAGAAGACGACCTAGAACAAACTAATTCCACACAAGAAATTGTGAGCAGACACCTGCGTACTGTCATGAAGGCCAAACGGCAGTGGCTCAATGTTGCACTGGGATTCTCTCTTATTATTGCTTCATTTGTATTTGCCTATGCATGGGTCCTTGTTTGCCTTCCAAATATGGCAACACAGCGGTCCCGCTGTAGGTTTGCACTGTTCTCTGTTTTGTTTGCCTGACCCAGAAGTCAGCAACCCTTTAGCGCCGCCTTAGTGGCTCTCTGAAGCTTTTTAAAAAATCTCTGAAAATGGAAAAAAATGAGTAAAAATTTAATATGGTTTCTGTAGGAGGACACACACAAACCTTCCTATTGTTACCAAGCCCACTGTTTAGTATCTTTGTGTTTATGCTTCACTAATAAGAGTATTTGGCGAGCGTTGTTTTGTCTTACTAATTTTGGTCGTCCATGAACGCACCATAGTTGTGTGGCCTGAGCTACCAATTTAGGAAGGGTGTGTCAATAGATCGCCAGGCATTAAAAGATAGTGGACCTTCTTGTAAAGGGTATAAGAACGAGTATCCAAGCTGGACCAAAAAAAACTAAAAACAACCACTTTCATGTGGTGTTGGAAAGAGATGAGGACTTTTTTTAAACGCTGGGGAAGGATGAGTAAAAAAAATACAATATAGACTGGGCTCGTAAGGGGGCCCAGTCTGTAGTGGGAAAAAACCTCCAAAGCAAAGCACATATACATATGACAAGATACATCTCGAAATATCTAGCAACAGAGGAGAGGGAGTGGGGGCCACGGTGGCAGGCTGCAGCTATTCAGGCGCTTCCCAGCCGTCCATCATCCCTAAGGGATTTACGTAAAGGACGTTGGATGGGTGGTGGGGTATGTGTGTGTGGAGTATGTCTGAGTCCAATCAATGTAAGTCATCAGAATAAGGTAATACACCAACTTTTACTCTTGTTTTCATGCCCCAGGGAAAAATGTTACTCATTTGGGCAAAAAACTCAAGTGTCATTCAACTGTCATCTGTGCCTACTTTTAATAATTTAATAATACTTTAATAATCAATCAATCAATCAATCAAAGTTTATCTGTATAGCCCTTAATCACAAATGTCTTAAGGGGCTGGCCAAGCCACAACGACATCCAATCAGATTAGGGCAAGAAAAAACTCAACCCAATGGGAACAACGAGAAACCTTAGAAGGGACCGTAGATGTGGGGACCCCCCAACTGGGAGACCGGTGCGTTTGATGCCGAGTGGATACTGTTAATAATAGAATAGAATAGAATAGAATAGAGTTTTATTTGTCATTATTACAGTGAACAGGTTAAAAGAACAACGAAATTGTCCAGAATTATGTCCATGTTTAACAAAAATGTTTATTAACATCCGTCAGACAGTCACATAAATAAAACTCACTTTTCAAAAAAACGTAAAATGAACGGGAGCTAACAAATAGCCCGGCACCGTCAAAAACTGTTGCGCCTCCACAAAAACAACACCTGAGCAAGATCAAAGCCCCTCCCCAAGTAAAGTAGCACTTGGCTTTGAGCCAACCCCTTAGTGACGTCATGAACTTGACAGACAGAAAGAGTATATGGCTCTCACACACCAGTCCCTAATTGCTACTGGCGTGAAGAACAGGGCACTTGAATTAAAAAAATAAATAAACATAGAGCCATAATACCAAAACAAAACCTTTTTTCTTAGTTTTTTATGTTCCTTTTTGCAACAATGCAGTTGTTTTACTCCATACCTTCACATAGAAGGCATATCTTCGTTACAGGTCTTTTATTTATGCTTGTTTTGGTTTGCAGACGAACAGAGCGTACGAGGCCTTTCCTATCAGGAAAGGTTTCCAGTATTCTTCCAAGGATCCAACTTCCTCTTGGTGCTGAAGCATCCATTACTGCAACAATATCTCCAGGTGTGAAACATATTTTTTCCTTTGTCCACTTTTGTCGCTCTTGTAGCAACGGTAAGTACTCATGAATCCACCTTTTCCAAAAAAGGTCAGCGATATATTGACTCTGCCTCCATCTTCTCTTTGCATACAGATCCTTCTTTGTAAACAGACCTGGTGGAATAACAGGTTTTCCTTTCATAAAGAGTAAGTGATTTGGCGTCGGAGGATTGCAGAAATTTCTTTGCCGAATCGCCGATCCGTTTACTCCGCCGCCGGCCGCCAAACAAACGCTGCCAGCGGCCCATGCGTTCCTCTTCCAAACAAGCCTCGAAGCTTGTTGCTTCCCAATAAAACAAGTCGCGTTCCGGTGAGGCAGTTTTTGACTTATTGTAGTGGTAAAGTCCTAAACTGTTACTGCTCCTGGTTGCCAAATATAAATTAAGCTAGTTTAGACGTGTGCAGCCAGCTAATAATCAATGTACAGAATTATGTCCATGTTTAACAAAAATGTTTATTAACATCCGTCAGACAGTCACATAAATAAAACTCGCTTTGTATTAAAATAGAAAATAAACGGGAGCAAACAAGTAGCCGGGCACAGTCAAAAACTGTTGCGCCTCCATTCAACAACACCTGAGCAAGATCAAAGCCCCTCCCCAAGTAAACTTGTACCTGGCCTTAAGCCAACCACTTAGTGACGTCATGAACTTGACAGACAGAAAGAGTATATGGCTCTCACACTCACCAATGTGCATTCACGCACAGCAAAAAACGTTTGGTGGACAAAATGAGACAAAAAAGGAGTGGCATAAAACATGTCTTTAGAGTGTCCGCCCTGAGATCAGTAGGCCGTGAGTTCAAACCCCGGCCGAGTCATACCAAAGACTACAAAAATGGGACCCATTACCTCCCTGTGTGCCACTTAGCATTAAGGGTTGGAATTGGGGGTTAAATCACCAAAATGATTCCCGAACGTAGCCACTGCTGCTGCTCACTGCTCCTCTCACCTCCCAGGGGGTGAACAAAGGGATGGGTCGAATGCAGAGGTTAATTTCACCACACCTAGCGTGTGTGTGACAATCATTGGTACTTACTTTTTTCTGTGGCAGCGTCGGAGAAAGTTGTACACGTAAACCAACTACGGTGAGTTCAATTAGCAGGACAAAACGGCGCTGGCCAAATACTATCATCAGTGAAGCATAAACACAAACATATTAGAAATTAGGCAGGTTTGTGTTATGTTTGTACTCCTACAGAAACATTATTAAAACAACAAATATATTTTCCCCTCATCTTTTTCCATTTTTGAAAAAGCTCCAGCTGAGCCACAAGGGCGGCGCTAAAGAGCCGCGGACTGCTGCCTCCCGGGTTAACTGCTCGATAGAAAAGCGCTATATAAATCTAATCCATTATTATTATTATTATTATTATAGTCACCATTCTATTAGAAATTAGGCAGGTTTGTGTTATGTTTGTACTCCTACAGAAACATTATTAAAACAACAAATATATTTTCCCCTCATCTTTTTCCATTTTTGAAAAAGCTCCAGCTGAGCCACAAGGGCGGCGCTAAAGAGCCGCGGACTGCTGCCTCCCGGGTTAACTGCTCGATAGAAAAGCGCTATATAAATCTAATCCATTATTATTATTATTATTATTATAGTCACCATTCTTGTTCACAAGTTCTTAGACATGTTACGTGACAAGACATTAGCTTGCAGCTGACTCAATTGATTTGGTCCCACAGTTGAATATAAACTGGGTAATCTGGTTTGACGATGTGTGACATAGTATAATTCTTTCACTCGCCACAGGAAGAAAACCTGCATGGGAGAGGCTTGGTAACTTAACTCCAGTTGTAGGTGACGCCTTGTCGGATTTCAAGTAATCCACAGCAGCCTCAGCAGTTTAAAACAAAAATAATGATGGTTGTCTTGCGCCCTCAGGTTTCCATAACAACAGCCCTGTGCTGCAGATCATTGTCAGTCACTGCGCTAATGTTCATTGTGCAATTGACTATGACAGCTTTGTAGGCTGTCTCATTAAAGCAGAAATGCTTTTCATTAAGACACATGCAGAAAACAACTGTGTTCACACAAAAACCTGCCTTTGAAAAAAAAGGTGTATCAGGTAGTCGGTGCTTCAAAGTCCTGGAGTAGGAAAAACATAGGTGTGGCCTAACCTGATCTGTGCATATAGTAACCAACACACCTTGGAGCACACTCACTTTGGTAGGAGACAGTCACTAACAGGCACCCGAGAAGACCTTAAAAATGGCCGGCATAGCTTCTAAACTTCAGCACACCCGAGACAAACAGAGTGGGATTGGAACTAACGACCATGCGGTGCCGTACCTCAACCAAGACTTTGAGTCTCTGAGGAGAAGCTGCCTGGAGAGACGACGCCTATTTGAGGACGAAGCCTTTGAGCCTCTCCCGACATCTTTAGGCTTCAATGAACTGGGACCCGGTTCCTATAAAGTTCGAGGCATCGAGTGGCTGAGACCCAAGGTGGGTACTGTACAGTACATGCACGGACATTTTATGTAATCTATTCTTGTCATTAATTGTCCCAACTGTTTTTGAGTGTGTTTTCTGGCTTGTTGCCAAGCATCATGCAAAAATGAATGCCAAATAGGGGTGTGAAATGGTTGCAGGTGCGCCCATTGTTTGGTGTCTAAACTCAAAAGTCACATGTCATATTGTCAATAAACATTTCTTTGTCTCAGGATATTGTTTCCAATCCCAAATTCATCCTGGAAGATGCTACCAGGACTGATATTTGCCAGGGAGCACTTGGTGAGACACGCACACAAATACCTTTTTTATTTTTTTATTTTTTTTTTATAGACGTTGCATGCTTGAAAAACTTGAAAATCTTCATGTACTTCTCCTCCTCCTTCTCTTGGCTGTATAATTAAAAATGATCCTGCTCGGATTGACCGGCCTATCCTAGCAAATGAGCATGAGCTGTCTTTGTGTACAAAATATGCTTGCATGACATGCTTCACTCTGTCTACACTCTGTCTGGAACAATGTGAACAGGTGTGGGTGAGGCTGGGCGGGTAGTAGAGAGACATATGTTTTTGCAATACAGTATAGATTTAATACGATCACATTTTTGGTCAGGTGACTGTTGGCTCCTGGCGGCTATCGCCTCCTTGACACTCAACAAGCAGGTTTTGTCCCGTGTTGTGCCACATGACCAAAGCTTTGACAGGAACTATGCTGGCATCTTTCATTTTGAGGTACATTCATTCACACTCACACTACATTACATCCAAATAATGTGCAACAAAGGGTTTTGCATCAAATTAACCCAAAATGTAATCTATACAGTTGGCGACCCTAAGGGACTATCCCAGAAAAATGTCCAGATATAAATTGAGGATATGACCTGACACTAGGGCAGGGGTCAGCAACCCGCGGCTCTCGAGCCGCATGTAGCTCTTTAGTGCCACCCTAGTGGCTCCCTGGAGCATTTTTCAAAAAGGATTGAAAATGGAAAAAGATGGGGGAAAAATAATGTTTTTGTTTGAGGACAAACATGACACAAACCTTCCCAATTGTTAAAAAGCCCACTGTTTAGCTATCCCTCGTCTTGCAGGGATGATACTTGTAAGAAACTTACTTTATTTGTCGCCATGGAGACCAGGATTAGTGATTTAGAAGTTGCTAAAACACTGCCGACGGTGGATGGACGTTAGCCGCTAGCCATTTCTTAAAGCACCTCTTTCTGAGAGTGTTTCAGTGTTATAGCTTATACCTTTATCGTTAGTTTTTAAGCCAAAATGCGTCCATTCTCCCTTTTCTGTCTACACACTGTGTCTGCTTGTAAGTACTCTGTGATTGTGTGCCGCCGAACAGGCTTGTCTGCTCGTAAACCAGCAATGTCCCGACGTGACTTCGACGCGGGCGCGGAGGGGGCGGGACCGGTACATTTCAGAGACTGTATCGTACCGAAAATGATTCATTAGTATCGCGGTACTATACTAATGCCGGTATACCGTACAACCCTATTTTGTACTACTAATTTCGGCAGTTCTTGAACTCACCATAGTGTGGACTGTGACACAACAGTTTGTTTACATGTAAAATCTTCCACTCCTTCTTTGTCTCATTTTGTCCACCAAACGTTTTATACTGTGCGTGAATGCTGTTGTTGATGTTCTTGACTTCCATCCATTTTCTACCGCTTATTCCCTTTGGGGTCGCGGGGGGCGCTGGAGCCTATCTCAGCTACAATCGGGCGGAAGGCGGGGTACACCCTGGACAAGTCGCCACCTCATCGCAGGGCCAACACAGATAGACAGACAACATTCACACTCACATTCACACACTAGGGCCAATTTAGTGTTGCCAATCAACCTATCCCCAGGTGCATGTCTTTGGAGGTGGGAGGAAGCCGGAGTACCCGGAGGGAACCCACGCAGTCACGTTCTTGACTTGTTAGAGTGCTAATCCGGCATATTTGGTCAGTCCATGACTGCAAGCTAATCAATACTAACATGCTATTTAGGCTAGCTGTATGTACATATTGCATCATTGTGCCTCATTTTTTGATAGTAGGCTAATATAGACCCTTACATCATGTGTTGCCTTCATTATAACACTTATATAATACTTTTAAAGCCATTTTGATAGTAGGCTATTATAGCTATTATAGACACTTAC
Organism: Nerophis lumbriciformis; assembly: GCF_033978685.3. Lineage (NCBI taxonomy): Eukaryota > Metazoa > Chordata > Actinopteri > Syngnathiformes > Syngnathidae > Nerophis > Nerophis lumbriciformis. Next base: position 27,215,531 of record NC_084549.2, read on the forward strand.
ATCATGTGTTGTCTTCATTATAACACATATAAGACTTTTATTTTTTTGCGGCTCCAGACAGATTTATTTTTGTATTTTTGGGTGTAATATGGCTCTTTCAACGTTTTGGGTTGCCGACCCTTGCACTAGGGTGTGAACAAGACGAGCCCAGATAAACATACCCCAACTCGCAGGTATTAACTATCTATCCCAGGACTATACATACCTTAACCCTGGGGTAAAAAACTGGATTAGACCAGATTATACCCTGTCAAGAAAGCATGCATTGGGTTAGCCCAGATTGTACTGTGAACCTGAATATAAAAAAATTCCTCTGCCCAGTATTCAAAGAACTACCCATTTGTATACCCTATAACCCTGAGGTAACAAAAGAAAGCAATATTATACCCTAGGCAAAAAATTATTTAGTACAGTAAATTTCCTAACCCTTGGGTAGAACTCTGCACAACTATTAGTATAAAGTTAAATTCGGGCTAGGACTATGGCATCAAAACAGTGCCTAGATCCTCACATTTAAAAACCACACTGCGCAGAGCGTCTTCTTGTTCGTGTTGTTAGTCTGTTTCTTTGTAGCTTTCTCTTTCTCCGAGCGTGTAAGGCATTGAATACACGATCCAGCAACTACTCTCTTTTGTAATCATTCACTTTGAACACCTATCTGCACGCGTATTGTGGATTTTACGACTAGGGATTGTAGTACTATTTTGAAGCCATATGGTGGTTAATTTATTTCAAACATACGTACAATTACAATATGATATTTTACACGTTTTCAGTTTCTCATTAAGGAATGTAATCTTCTTCTTCTGGGACTAACCCAGAAAATAACTATCCCCAACGTCTATTTATCCCAAGATATACTTTAACACAGGGGTGTCCAACGTTGTTCCATTGAGGGCTGCACGCTGAAATATTAAAGGATGCGGGGGCTTCTTTGATACCAATGCAATGTAGACCTATAGATGTTTTTAAGAATATAAAAACAGCCTGCATGTCAGCTTTGTGGTATTAGCAACAACATTTCCACTTTTTCTTCTTTTTCGAAATAGTATTTTTAGAATGTGCCGTGGTCCGTTTTTAAATCTGAGTTGTGGGCCACAGTTGGCCCACAGCCCTGTGGTCTAACCCCATGATGTAAATTGGACTAACCCAAACAATACCTCTACCAGGGCCTTTATAAAACTAATGTGGCTAAAAACTAATGTGGCCAGATACCATAACTGGGGTAAAAAAATGGTCAGGGTCAGATTATACCATAACACTGGGCCAAAAACTAAACCTGGCCTAAATCTAGGGTATACATTGTAATTACCCACAACATACCCTGATTGAAGTGAATAAACTGGATGTAGCACAGACTATGCTGATATAAAACTTGACCCCAGGGTAAAAATTGGACTGGAATAGTATAGGACTAGATCAGAATCTCCCCAAATCTTAGGGATAGCTAGGGCTATGGCAAAATACTGGACTAAAAACTGTAACTATGCCCAAAAAATACTGAACTACCACCAAAGCTGCCTACAAATCTGGTGTAAAGATGGGTCTAGCCTAAATACAGTGATACCCTAAAATACACCAGGTTATATATTCTGCAGTGGGCTACATAACAAACAAAAATTGGACTATAATAAACAGGAAGGTCCTAGTATATACCCAGTCCTTGGGGATGAATTGGACTAACCCAAAGATACCTCAACCCTATGGTACAAACTAAACTAGCAGAGAACACAGTGCAACCCTGGGCATAGGTGGAAAAGCCTATCCCAGAATATGCTGTACACTCTGGTGTATGAACTCCTGTACAATGGCTGCTACACCACGTCCTCTTGCATTGTCAGTTCTGGCAGTTTGGTGAATGGGTGGATGTGGTGATTGATGACCGCTTGCCGACCAAGGATGGAGAACTGATGTTTGTCCACTCAGCCGAAGGATCAGAATTTTGGAGTGCACTGCTGGAGAAGGCCTACGCCAAGTATGAGAGACACATGCTTTGGTTTTATTCTTCCAGGTCTAGATCCTTACAGGCCTTACTTTTATGTGACAGGCTAAATGGATGCTATGAGTCCCTATCTGGAGGAAGCACTACTGAAGGTTTCGAGGACTTCACTGGAGGCATTGCTGAGCGACATGAACTTTCTAGTGCCTCACCTCACCTCTTCAATATCATGAGGAAGGCCCTGGAAAGAGGCTCCCTTCTTGGATGTTCCATTGATGTCAGTTTTGAGTGTCTCGCTTCTACCACATTTATATTGATTAGTATATGACACTCTTTTCACTTACGCTTCAAATCATCCTAGATCACCAGTCAGGCTGACTCTGAAGCCGTCACGTATCGCAAACTGGTGAAGGGCCATGCCTACTCTGTGACAGGAGTTGAGGAGGTAAAGAGTCAGTAGTATGAGTGGTTAACTATCAAATAGCAAACATATCTAATCAAATATGCTCAATGTAAATATCTCTACCCTGTGCATTTACCACCTCATTGTGTGTCAGGTGGACTTCAGAGGAAACCCACAAAAGCTGGTCAGGATCAGAAATCCATGGGGCCAAGTGGAGTGGAATGGAGCCTGGAGCGACACGTGAGTATAGTAAACACCTAAACCTACATGTCAATCTTTGTTAAATATTCATACAAACTACTAGTATGGGTATGGTATTTTAATGTATTTTTGAAACATGCATACATGCAACAATTACAATATGACACATCACATATTCCCAGTTTCTCGTTATATGTCCGAAAAGAGAAGGAAGAGAAGAGCATATTTATTTCTACTCATTTTCCGTTTGATAGCAAGTTCTAACATATTTGTATGTTCACTTCCTGTGCTCAATCTGTGACACAAACAAATACAGAAATTAAGATAGATAAATAAATAACGTTCTTATAAATGAACAATTAAATACAGTAAGTTGTGATAGGATTGTCTAGTTTTTGATAAGGGTCAATATGTTTATCAGTATTCTTCTTCCTCGTACTTTGTAAACACTTTGAGTTTCTAAAACAGCTTATAAAAATGGATCATCTTAGAACATTGTTTGACTTCTTAGCTTAATCTGTTCCACAGTTTATTTCCACATATTGATATGCTAAAGGTCTTAAGTGTTGTACATGCATACAAATGTTTTGGGTACATTTTTTTCCTCAGTGTATATTTTACTTATTTGTTTTAGAAGAATCATTGTTGTACATATTTGGGTAGCAGGTTATAGTTTACTTTGTGAAACATTTTAGCTGTTTCCAAATGCATCAAAACATTGAAAATCAATATTTTTCATTTGAATGATCTCGATAGCCAACATGATGTGATATTCCAATCAACATCTTTTTGTAACAAGATCAATAAGTGAAGCGTGCTTTTGTAGTTATTTCCCCAAATTTCTACACAAAAAGTCAGATATGCTAGTAAAGAATATGGAGAGATTTTTGCTCCAAAGCATATTTAGCTTTATTCTTTGTTGAAGTATTTATTGCCACAAAGTTGTATATAATTATTAGATTTCCAGTTTATTTTATCATCTATTATTACACCTATAAATTAAATTGTTTTTGACTGTCAATGTCTGCTCCTTCAATTTGTATTTGTGTTTGACATTCTCTCCCGCTGTTACCGAATAGCATTAATTGAATTTTACTGTTATATAAAGAGAGTTTGTTTTTGTCAAGCCATCTCTTTAATGTATTCATTTCTACTGTTATTATTTGTATTAGCTTATGTGTGCTCTCTCCTGAACAAAGTGCGGCCGTGTTGTCTGCAAATGGCATTAACTTTAAATCCTTTGTAACTTTGCAAATGTTGTTTATATAGAGATTGAACACTTTTTGAATCAAGTATTGTTTATTGTTATTGTTTATTAATTTACAATATAACATACATCTATGAACATGGATGCATATGTAAAAGTGCAATATATTTATCTGTACAGTAATCTATTTATATCTGCACCTTTTTTTGTAAATGCAAACACTCTTATTGCTCTTTTATCCTGCACTACAACGAGCTATTGCAACAAAATTACGTTTTTATCTGTACTGTAAAGTTCAAATTTGAATGACAATAAGCTGAGATAGGCTCCAGCACCTCCGCGACCCCAAACGGGACAAGCGGTAGAAAATGGATGGATAGAAGGAAGTCTAAGTCTGATCACTGAGGTACCCCGCATTATATATTTAGAGCTGCAGCTAGTTTGCTTCACGTATTGTTTCCTATTGGTTGTGGAGCTTCTTACCAAGTTTGAGACCAACCCTCTGATGCCATATTTCTAATTTGTAAATTAAGTTATTATGGTTAATTGTATCAAATGCTTTTGTTAAGTCCATAAACACTGCAGCTGCTCACTGCACAGATCAAATTATCGATTTAGTTTTTTACATTAGATCCTAAACGAAATGCAGTGGATAATACTATATCTTTATGTAATGATCTTCATAATCAGGAGACATGGAAGAAAAATGACGCCTATTTAGCAACGATATGAGGCTAGGAAAAACAGGCTCTGCTCTGGTGACTCATCAGGGACTGCTTGCATGGGCGTTACTGACTTTCTTGTGTTGACTTCCTTGAATGCCAGTCGCAATCCCGGTTAAATTTTTGAATCTAAAGGCCTTCACTAATACTTCTGAGATGTTGTACACTTGGTCACATTCAGTGAGCAAAGCTAACCAGAAGAAAATATTGCCTATTGTTCTAGGTCCTCTGAGTGGAGATGTATTAGCGATCAGGACCGACAGAGGCTGACCAACCGGCGTGAAGATGGGGAGTTCTGGTAATCAATCAGTCTCATACACACAGTAACTGAAAATGAGAAATGCTGTGACATATCTTGGGGTACTGAAACACTCCTCTGGGATTTTTTGTATCTTTGGCAATACAGAAGTAAACCAAACAAGTCTCAGCTGTGTATAGTACATAACAAGCTGCATCCCCTTTTATTGTAGCATCACACATCACCCTGTCCATTTTCACACAGGCATGATAAACCACTCTTCCCACAGGATGTCATTTTCTGATTTTCTGCGAGAATATTCCCGCTTGGAGATCTGCAACCTCACTCCTGATGCCCTCACAGGGAGTGAGTTCAAGAAGTGGGCGGAGACAGAATTCGAGGAGACGTGGAGAACCGGCGTGTCTGCTGGTGGCTGCAGAAACTATCCAGGTACTTTACTTAAGATCACTTGACACAATGTTGAATTGGTTTTTTGGTAGTTGCCGTTGAAATGTCGCTCCATGTTCGATTGAAGTTTGTAGTCTAAGTTTATTTCGAGCATTTATAAAGTTTCAATATGATACATCACATATTGTACATGTTTTTTATGTTTTTGTTTAGATACCTTCTGGACAAATCCTCAGTTTGTCATCAAACTGGACGATGTGGACGATGACCCCTATGACGGCGAAGAGGGATGCACCTTCATTGTGGGCTTGATGCAGAAGAACAAGCGTAGCAAAATGAAAATGGGCGAGAAAATGGACACCATTGGCTTTGCTATATATGAGGTCAGTTATTCTATAAGTCAGGGGTCTCCAACCTTTTTTGTACCAGGGGCTGGTTTGATGTAAGCATTATTTTCATGGACTACCCAGCTTGCAAAGATTGTAATAAATCCATTAGAAGAAGACAGCCTGACATTTCCTTAAACTTGGACAGACACATCTATACCTTTGGCCATTCTGAGCCAGTAATTTCCAGAACTTATCTCATCCTGTGTGAAGCCTCCATTTTACTAATGATTTCCAATGTTGCAAAAAAGTGTAGAATAAAAATTAAAATACAACATTTCTGTCAAAGAAATTTTCCGTCAGCCTTTGATAGTAGGCTAATATAGCTAATATTGACACATCATGTATTGCCTTCATTTTAACACTTACATAAGGCTTTTAATTTTTTGTGGCTCCAGACAGATCTTTGTTTTGTATTTTTGGTCTAATATGGCTCTTTCAACATTTTGGGTTGCCGACCCCTGGTCTAGTGGGACAGGCAAAAGTCAAGTAAAAAAAAAAAAAGTGGTTGTTTATAAATTATTTAATGTTTCGGTGTTCCCCGGTAGCAAATGTGTCACGGACCGGTAAAGTGAAATTCGACTTGATCCTTTTGCAGCTTTTCCTAAAGTGCATTTGTTTTTGTATTTGTCTTACAGCTGCCTTCTGAGGTACGAGTGCAAAAAAGGAGACACTTCACTGGCTGACATCGCATGCAATCCATTTCTGGTCTTAAGCAGTTTTTCCCATATGAAATAGGAATACAGTAGAACATTTTGTTTCACAGACGCTCACATTCAACATTTTTAACTGCCACACACGCGTAAAAAGAAGTTAATCTCCATGTAAGACAACAAAACAAACCACACCGCTTTAGTTTTAAAAACAAGTGATGCATGCAGTATGTTGATACTACTTTGAAAGTGAGTCTGCTTCAGGTAACTACCTGTGCATTGTATCATACTTCTCTCAAAGCCATTCATTGTGTTAATCCTCCTGTTGAAGTGTCGCAAAAAACCATTGAGCTACTTCACTATATTCTGACGTACCTGGAAAGGCTGAATCAGTCACTCCAAATAGGAAGGATCTACCCTTAATTTCTCTTGTGACCTTTCCCACATGTGTGTCACTTATAGTACTCTGGTGCCAAGCAAGTGCACCTGAAGAGAAATTTCTTCATGCGTAACCGTTCGGCTGCACGCTCCGAGACCTTCATCAATTTACGAGAAGTGTCGAATCGCCTCCATCTACCTCCGGGGGAGTACCTCATCATGCCCTCTACCTTTGATCCTAACAAGAACGGAGATTTTTATGTGCGGGTGTTCTCTGAAAAAACGGCTGACTTTCAGTAAGTAAAACCGCAGCGCAGTGTGGCACCGTAAGAAATATCACAAAAATGTAACACAATTATCTGTTGCTGCCTTTAGTGAAATTGACGATCCAGTTGACAGCCATGTCAAACAGGTAACATCCTTAGGCATCCATACAGTGGTGGTAAGAATGCACGAGAAAACGTTTTTTTGTTCAATTCATAGACTGACATTGATGAAAGCGATGTTGACGATCGGTTCAAGAGTATGTTTGGACAGCTGGCCGGACATGTAAGTTATCAATAATTTGATATTTCATTTTGAAGTACTTCTGATTGGTAAATATGTCACTGTGACTCTTAGGACATGGAGATTAGTGTGTTTGAACTACAGAAAATTCTCAACAGAGTGGTGGTAAAAAGTAAGAACAATTATCATCTTTTGCATGAAATGCAGAAAATCATATCCAGATTTCATTTGCAGGAAGTGACATCAAAACCAACGGGTTCAGCCTGAGTACCTGCCGCAACATGGTCAATCTGCTTGATGTATCCTTCTTACTTAGCCGTGATTTCAAATTCAGTTCTGTTGGGTAGACAATCTGGGTTCGTGTTCCCATCTCAGGTTTGTGTATTAATGTGCGTCAGCTGCATAAAGAATGTGACATCTGGCCAGCATGGTCTTGTCCAAGCATACTGTGACTGGTGCTTCAATGAAGGGGTACTAAAAAATGTTTATGGTTATGGTTTAAATTTATTTTGAACATACACACAGTTACAATATGATACATCACATAATTCACATAATATCATGTCTCTTTACAATACGTCCAAAAAGGAGTAGGAAGAGGCAAAGTGTATTTAATCCTGCACCTTTTACAATTCATAACAGTTACTAACACATATGTTCACTTCCTGTTCTCATTTTGGCAGTTTAAATATCTGTCAGTTTAGACATTTCCAAACCCTTTACAATGGAAAATGTACGGCTTGGTGGAAATTGGTCTTTGTTTACCTGCTTCTATACTATATTGAGTTGATCGCAATTTAACTTCTGTACAGTACTGCAAAGGGATACAGAGCAAAAACTCGGCACAAAGTACTCTTATAAATCATGTTCACAATTGCCTTTAACAATCTCTTCAAAGAAAGATGGAACTGGCAAGTTGGGATTGGTAGAGTTTAAGATTCTTTGGTCCAAGATCGAAAAGTTCTTGGTAATTTTATATTTTTTGTATATTATACACAATCGAAGCACATCCAATGCAAGAGCTATACCCCGAAAAATCCTTCAAGATTAACAAGTGTTGGGTTCTCCCTTCAGAAAATTTACAGAGCGAGAGATGCAGATAATAGTGGCTGCATGAGCTCCACTGAGATGCGGTCGGCAGTCGAAGATGCTGGTGAGTCCATTCCGAATAAAGGATACTTTAGAGCATGAAACAAAACACAGAAGGCAAAAGTAATGCATAAAGGTATAGATCAGTGCTATTCTGGGAATGACACCATACAGACCCCCCCGAGTTCAGTTCAAAACTTGGGAGACAAACATTTTTGCATTAAGTTCTAAAAACACTAAAGTGCCTGTGTCGCTTAGAGGAACTTGGGCCTCTGTAAACACATTAGCAGACTCTTCCATTGGCATTTTAACCTTGCTAGCAGACACAGAACACTGGGGTCCAAACTTGCGATTTACATAACTGAGGCGCTCCTCAAGGCACCCCTTTAAGTTCTCTCCTTTTTAGTTGTTACAATTTTTTTCTGTAATGTGTTTTATGTAACTAAGGTGTTGCTGTAGCTCGTTTACTGTTTACGTCGATAGTCATTTGTTCAACTTATTCAGTTATACTACAAACTCTGTTTCCATATGAGTTGGGAAATTGTGTTAGATGTAAATATAAATGGAATACAATGATTTGCAAATCCTTTTCAACCCATATTCAATTGAATGCACTACAAAGACAATATATTTGATGTTCAAACTCATAAACTTTTTTTTTTTTTTTTTTGCAAATAATTATTAACTTAGAATTTCATGGCTGCAACACGTGCCAAAGTAGTTGGGAAAGGGCATGTTCACCACTGTGTTACATGGCCTTTCCTTTTAACAACACTCAGTAAACGTTTGGGAACTGAGGAGACACATTTTTTAAGCTTCTCAGGTGGAATTCTTTCCCATTATTGTTTGATGTACAGCTTAAGTTGTTCAACAGTCCGGAGGTCTCCGTTGTGGTATTTTAGGCTTCATAATGCGGCACACATTTTCAATGGGAGACAAGTCTGGACTACAGGCAGGCCAGTCTAGAACCCGCACTCTTTTACTATGAAGCCACGTTGATGTAACACGTGGCTTGGCATTGTCTTGCTGAAATAAGCAGGGGAGTCCATGGTAACGTTGCTTGGATGGCAACATATGTTGCTCCAAAACCTGTATGTACCTTTCAGCATTAATGGCGCCTTCACAGATGTGTAAGTTACCCATGTCTTTGGCAGTAATACACCCCCATACCATCACAGATGCTGGCTTTTCAACTTTGCACCTATAACAATCCGGATGGTTCTTTTCCTCTTTGGTCTGGAGGACACGACGTCCACAGTTTCCAAAAACAATTTGAAATGTGGACTCGTCAGGCCACGAAGCACTTTTCCACTTTGTATAAGTCCATCTTAGATGAGCTCAGGCCCAGCGAAGCCGACGGCGTTTCTGGGTGTTGTTGATAAACGGTTTTTGCCTTGCATAGGAGAGTTTTAACTTGCACTTACAGATGTAGCGACCAACTGTAGTTACTGACAGCGGGTTTCTGAAGTGTTCCTGAGCCCAGTGGTGACATCCTTTACACACTGATGTCGCTTGTTGATGCTGCTTACGTGCAGTGATTTCTCCAAATTCTCTGAACCCTTTGATGATATTACAGACCGTAGATGGTGAAATCCCTAAATTCCTTGCAATAACTGGTTGAGAAAGGTTTTTCTTAAACTGTTCAACAATTTGCTCACGCATTTGTTGACAAAGTGGTGACCCTCGCCCCATCCTTGTTTTTGAATGACTGAGCATGTCATGGAATCTACTTTTATACCCAATCATGGCACCCACCTGTTCCCAATTTGCCTGTTCACCTGTGGGATGTTCCAAATAAGTGTTTAATGAGAATTCCTCAACTTTATCAGTATTTATTGCCACCTTTCCCAACTTCTTTGTCACATGTTGCTGGCATCAAATTCTAAAGTTAATGATTATTTGCAAAAAAAAAATGTTTATCAGTTCGAACATCAAATGTGTTGTGTTTGTAGCATATTCAACTGAAAATGGGTTGAAAATGATTGGCAAATCATTGTATTCCGTTTATATTTACATTTAACACAATTTCCCAACTCATATGGAAACGGGGTTTGCATAAGTATTCTTCAAAGTTCCATCTTTTTCATCATTTGGGCTATTCAACTGGTGACCCGCAACTTCAGTTCAAAAAACTTGTGAGACTCACATTTTTGCAGCAGAATCCTAAAAACAATTGGGTTGTCATAGAGGTTATATTTTTGCAGAAGGTCCTTTAAAAACAGCAGATTGCTCCTGTAGCTCTGACAAAATGAATAGACCAAAATCAAATGTCCACTGTAGAGGACGCTGGTGCTACTGAATAGACAAAATAAGACTAATAGTTTACCTCAGGGACCGGCAACCCAAAGTGTTGAAAGAGCCATATTGGACCAAAAATACAAAAAAAATATCTGTCTGGAGCCTCCAACAAATAAAAGCCTTGTATAAGTGTTATAATGAAGGCAACACATGACGTACGTGTCTATATTAACCTACTATCAAAATTACTAAGTGTGTCACAGGCTGACGCAAATCTTCGTAGACAGAAATGCTGACAGTAATCTACATATTTTTACAACAATGGAAAACATTAGTAAAACAGAGGCTTCTCAGAGGGTGAGATAACTCCTGGCATAGAATGGCCAAAAGTATAAATGTGTGTGTCCAAGATAAGGAAACGCCAGGCTGTCTTCTTCTGATGGATTTATTACAATCTTTGCAAGTTGGGTAACGTTTGCTGTGGTCTGGAACAACATGGCACACAACTATCAGAAATGCAGCCAATATTACATACAGATAATGTGTCATGAGACATTCAAATTTAAATTAAATACACAGAGGACATAAGTAAAGGTAATTAAAGGAGCTCAAATATACCTACAAAAGTGGCACAATGATGCAATATGTACATACAGCTAGTCTAGATAGCACCTTAGCATTGATTAGCTTGCAATCATGCAGTGGCCAAATATGCCTGATGAGCACTCCACACAAGTCAATAACATCAACAAAGCTCACCTTTTTGCATTCATGCACAGCATAAAAAGTTTGGTGGACAAAATAAGACAAAGAAGGAGTGGCATAAAACATGTCTTTCTGTGGCAGTGTCGTAGAAAGTTGTACTTGTAATCAAACTACGACAATTTCAAAGACCACTGAAATTAAGACAAAACGGCGCTCGCCAAATACTCTCATCAGTAAAGCATGTTTAATATACAGTGGGATTTCTAACAGTTATGTCATGTTGGTCCTCCTACTGAAACCATATTAATACAAAAATTTGTGTGCATTTTTTAAAAAACTCCAGGGAGTCACTAGGTCGGCGCTAAAGAGCCGCATGCGGCTCTAGAGCCACTGGTTGCTGACCCCCAGTTTAACTAATAGTAACAAAACAATTTTGTTGAATATCCCTGATTTACGTGGATTTTGCTTTGTGTACTTTGTGGGATGTGAATTTCTCTTTATTTGATGTTATTGTTTTTTTGGCAGGTTTCTCTCTCAATAACCCACTGCATCAGATCATTGTGGCTCGCTACAGAGAACCAAGCTACACCATTGACTTTGACAACTTTGTGTGCTGCCTGGTCCGCTTAGAGTCACTCTTCAGTGAGTTGTTGCTCTGTACAATTTCGCCAAAAGTATTATTATTTGTCTTTCCAACAATTATTTTCCCTTACAACAGATACATTCAAGACCCTGGACAAATCAGGTTCCGGTGTGATAGAGCTGACTATGATGGAGGTAAGAGAGTCAAGTCAGAGTCAAAATATTAGATGAAAATTTGTAAATAACGGTTTCTTTGTTTTTCTTTCCAGTGGCTTAATCTGGCCATGTTGTAGAGGAGCTTCTCACACTATGGATATGAAAGACTCGTACTTGTGTTGTTGTTGTTCAACATAACATTATTTTGGTTGTGGTGTGGAGTCTCATTGGTCAAATCAAGGGAACATTATCTAATATTCTAACAAATATTGAATCTATGTAAAATATGAATGATTGTGTTCAATAAAAAAAAAAAAAAAAACATTTAAATTTTTTTAACCTGTTTCCCTGTATTCACTGCACTAAAAATGTTTCATTTCAATTTCACTCACTGTAATATAATCACTGTTGCCTCCTGGTGGTTATTAAAAAAATAGTCCATCACTTTAGTGTTGTCAATGCAAAACAAATACACTCTACGTTTGAAAAAGTAATTTTATACACAGTAATTGTACTTAAAGTCATTAAAAAAACTATTCCCTTGTAAAAGATAATTAAGTAAAACCACATTGATTTTGTTTAACTTCCCTAGGTAAAACATTACAAATCAAAGACAAATTTAAAAAAAAGTGATGTAAAATATGTTTTTTTGTTGTTTGTTTCATTCTCTTTCAAGTAGTTTTTCCTTCCTTGTCTTTTATTTTATTGTGGTTATTTAGGATGTCTTGTTGTCTGAATGGTGGCAAACTGTTCTGGCGGTGATTGAGTATATATTTTTATGACCACATTTTGTAATTGTATATGGTATTGTTGCTATTGTAAAATAAGGTGTTGATGTAGGTATTTGTTTTTGTGTGTGTATCGTAATTTTGTTGACATAAAGTTTTGGGGGAAAAAATAAAAACGTTTTTCCGGTGTGCTGACGTAGTTCATCCCACCAACCAATCAGATGTAACAATCTTAACGACGTAGGCATTATGCTGGCGAATCAGTTTTCATTTTGTTCACTCACTCGGAGCCCATACGTATAAGCATACGCATCGTCGTTAACTCGAATTTTCTGGAATTCGTTGGAATGTGACTTTGCCATATACGTAAATCTAGATTTATAATCTCGGCCGTGGATTGTACACACAAAAAGGTACGTAGAACACTTGTATATATGTTGTTGTATGGAGACGTTAAAATGGGGTTGTCGTTGTTCCAACTTCTTGGATCAATGACGTAACCGTCATAGATATTGTATACCGACGGTATGGTAACCGCAATAAAGAATGACTAGGCCCGTCATGCAACGAAAAGTTCACGGTAAACCGTTGCTTTAACATTTCATCGAATTAATTTATTGACAATCTTATGATGTAATTTTGGTAGAGCTGCATTCCATCATACTTTGGGAAACACATATTTTGTTTACATGACAAAAAGAATCATAGGGGCGCACATGGACTTATTGTAACACAATTAGTAGTATTATCGTTGTAAAGTCAGACAGCTGTAGTCTTAAAATGTAGTGTCGGCTATGTTCCTAAAAAAATAGTAAATACGAACCCATCCATCCATCCACCCATCCATCCATCCAATCCAATTTCTATCTACCTAAATTAACATTTAAAAGTCACCTACACTGTACAGGAAAAACATGAAGGACATATCCTGTACACTACAGCCATAAAAGGAATACATGCAAACAATGAAAGAGTAATAACAAGGTAGAACAATTCTTAACCTTTTACCCTGCGAGAGATAAGCTTATCGGAAGGAGGAAGTCTCAATAATGAGACCATTATGCTGCTAAGGCCATGTCCACTCAAACATGACTACTTTAAAGTGCTCATGTTATGCAAAACCCCATTTTCTTGCCTGTTGGTGCCTGATTTTGTGTATTTGGGATCCCCATAAGTCCCAACAATGTGAAATCCTTCCATGGAGTCATAGCAGAGATATTTATAAAATAATCTTGCCCTCCAAACTTTCTTCAAACAAAGCTGTTCAGAATTTTAAGACTTTAATGACGTGTTTTGCCTTTGTTACATCATTCTCTCGATGAGGGTCAAGCACACCTGTGAAGTGAAAACCATTTCAGGTCTTAAAGCTCATCGAGAGAATGCCAAGAGTGTGCAAAGCGGTAATTAGAGCAAAGGGTGGCTATTTTGAAGAAACTAGAATATAAAACATGCTTTCAGTTATTTCACCTTTTTTTGGTAAGTACATAACTCCACATGTGTTCATTCATAGTTTTGATGCCTTCAGTAACAATCTACAATGTAAATAGTCATGAAAATAAAGAAAACTCATTGAATGAGAAGGTGTGTCCAAACTTTTGGCCTGTACTGTATATGTATATATACTGTATATGTGTGTATGTAGGGCTGGGCGATATGGCCTTTTATTAGTATCTCGATATTTTTAGGCTATGTCACGATCAGTGTTGGGACTAACGCGTTACAAAGTAACGCGTTAGTGTAACGCCGTTAGTTTCGGCGGTAACTAGTAATCTAACGCGTTATTTTTTTTTTATTCAGTAATTTAGTTACCGTTACTACATGATGCGTTATTGCGTTATTTTACGTTACTTTTGATGTAGTATCGGCTAGAAACAGAAGCGCTGCGGTGAAGTTCTTCTGAATCTTCCTCTGTCACAAGCCGGAGAGAAGAAAAGAGGCGCGGTATATATGTGTGTGTGTGTGTGTGGGTGTGGGTAGGCACACAAGTGAAAAAAAAAAAGTTGTTGGCACGTTCAGTCCACACACAGCGTGGTCATGGCGAGCGGAGTAACGGAGGAGCTTGAACGCCCCCGCCATTGAATCGGTGTGTTTATAAGTGCAGACTCGGTTGTGCAAAACGAGGGTTTTAAACACATGCTGAACGTGCTTGAACCACGTTACGACATCCCGTCGCGCACCCACTTCAGCAATAAGATTGTGCCAGATCTTTATGAGCAGGAGAAGAAAAAAGTTGTGGATGAACTATCCCGAGCATCAGCTGTTGCGCTCATGACAGACGGGTGGACGTCCAGCGGAACTATAAGCGCTCACTTCATCACAGCAGACTGGGAGATGAGAAGACACGCCCCCTCTACGAGAGTCACCTTGCACAGGTACTGACACAAGCAGTGGAGGAATGGAAGATAAAGATATCCCAGTCACATGTGATAATGCCAAAAATCAAATAATTACAGAGAATGAGGCAGGACTGGGACCACAGATAGGTGCTTTGCACATGTAGTGAATTTGGCATCACAGAAGGGAATCTCAGTCAATAGGATGGAGCGCCTCTTTGGGAGGATCAGGAAGGTTTCTTACTTCCACCCAAGCACAACAGCTGCTCATGTGCTTAAGACAAAGCAAGAAATGCTAAAGCTGCCTGCTCATACATGATGTCCCAACGAGGTGGAACTCCATTTATGATATGTTGGAGCAGCAGGCAGCTATATACTCTGCATTGACCCACAACACCCTGAAGACAAATGTCACCCTGTCTGATGATGATGTGAGAGTGGCAGATGAGGTCCTCCAGGTGCTTAAACCCCTCAAAAGTGTTCCATCTCTACTGAGCACTGAAACTTCACCATCTGTGTCAATGATCCTGCCACTGAAAACAAGGATTCTACAATCCATGGCTCCAAGTGTGGAAGACAACAGCATCACTCCAGATGTCAGCCTTTATTTCACTACCTATGTTTCAAGGAAGATGATGTTTCTTCTTATGTTGCACTTAAACTTGTTTTTTATTAATGGTCATTGGTCCAAGTTTAAAGAAAGGAGGAATGCCTTTTTATGTTGCACTGTTTTTCATTAATTATGTTAAAAGGAAAATAAAAATGTATGTCAAGTTGATCAACAGATTGTATTATTCTCCAGTGCAATAACAGTACTGAAATGAAGGCAAAAAGGGCATTAATGGGAGCTTTAAAAAAAAAAAGAAGAAAAAAAGAAGTAACTAAATAGTTACTTTTCACAGTAACGCATTACTTTTTGGTGTAAGTAACTGAGTTAGTAACTGAGTTACTTTTGAAATAAAGTAACTAGTAACTGTAACTAGTTACTGGTTTTCAGTAACTAACCCAACACTGGTCACAATATATATCTCCATATTTTGCCTTAGCCTTGAATGAACACTTGATGCATATAATCACACCACTATGATGATTCTATGTGTCTACAATAAAACATTCTTGTTCATACTACATTAATATATGCTCATTTTAAACTTTCATGCAGAGAGGGAAATCACAACTAAGTCAATTTACCAAAACTGTATTTATTAAACAGTTATTAAGCAGTGGCACAAACATTCATGTAATATCAAAACAGAAAGTGCAAGATTGTCAGAGACATTTTAAAATAAGCTACTAGTGCACTTTTGTGCATGATGTCACTAAGATGACATATCAAAACAACACTAAATTAAAGTGTACTTTTTGTACAGAACGCCACTGCAATAGTTAAAAACAAATAAAGTGCATTTTTGTGCATGATGTCACATAAGATATTTCAATAACTGTCAGATAAAAATTAGCTGCATAATAGGAAATCAAATAGTGGATGTCCTTCGCTATGTGGTAGGTTACTGCGGACGTTATCTCCTTCTGTTGACTATTTTTTTCATACTGTGTTGATCTGGAAATGGCAGACGCCAGGCTCAATTGGGTCAGTGCTGGTTGCTTCGGCATTTTGTTGGGTGTGGCACCGGCCGGAGATGTTGACATGCGGAGTTTCAAGCACTCCTTATTGTCTAATGGGTGACTTTTCAAAGGATGGTACAAATTAGTAGTGCTGCTACTTTTTGTAGCAACACTTTTGCCGCAAACTTGACATATTACGGTTGTCTGTTCAACATCTTCCCGCTTGAAGCCAAACCACCGCCAGACGGTTCCTCCATTTGTTAACAGATTCGCATCTTTCTCGTATTACCACTTGCACCGCTCCGCTTGCACCACCTGCCACTGCTAACGCACAAGGTGCGCTTGTTTTATCACTCTTGTGAGAAGGAGAGACAAGAAAGAGTGAGAAAAGCCTGAAGTGTAATGCCCGGAGCTAAAAGCAACTGAGTGAGAACGTATACTTGAATACTCACGATTAGGACTGCAACAACTAATCGATTAAAATTGATTATAAAAATGGTTGGCGATTAATTTAGTCATCGATTCGTTGGA